>NW_010309980.1:73840-80909 GCF_000700745.2 Antrostomus carolinensis | reverse complement strand
CTTTCCCTGATAAATGTGGATATTTACTTTCATTATGTGTGCTAATGGGATCACTTAGGCAAAGAGCATTTTGTCTGAAAAAGAGATATGAAGAAGAGGTTTATAGGTCAGCACATAAAGCTTCCCCCCACTAAAAACAAAAGATCAAGCACAAGATTCCTCACAAGGAAGAGGGGCAGGTGCTGATGTATCCTCCCTGGTGACCAATGATAGAAACAGAAGAAATGGCAGGAAGATGTGGCAGGGGAGGGGGGGGGGGGGGGGGGAGAAAAAGGTTCTTGAGGCAGAGGGTGGTGGAGCACTGGAACAGGCTCCCCAGGGAGGTGCTCATGGCACCAAGCCTGACAAGATTCCAGCAGCATTTGGCCAAGGCCCTCAGGGACATGGTGTGAATGTTGGGATTGTCCTGTGCAGGGACAGGAGTTGGACTGATGATCCTTGTGGGTCCCTTCCAACTCACAACAACATTCTATGTTATAAACTTTTCTCATGGTTTGTATCCCTCGCAGAAAGGACCATGGTAGGATGCATCCTTGTTCAGGTACATGATGTATTTTATTACCAAGCCATGAATTTGGATGGGGTTTCAGGAAAACTTCTCATCTGGACACACGATGTCTGAAGTTTAGCAGCACAGGCTCAAAGCCAATGCACTTGCAGAATTCTTACCTTTTTATAACAGCTTTAGACCTTAACCTAGATAAATTTGCATACAACTCATAAGATTAGTGTTACTGTCTGAGTAGTGTAGAAACTCCAAAATGTAAATGGGATTTAAGAGCAGAATCCGTCACAGGTTGTTACTTGTTTTCCATAGCTGTATTTTACGCTGCATTCTTCCAGAGTTCTGTAAATGTCACTGCAAACACAACATGCATTTGAAAAGTAAAAAAAAAAATGAGGGAAAATTTATTCTTTAGCTGAAACACCTGAAAATGTTGTTTGTGTTAAATGGTAATGTAGAAATAGAGGGAATAATAAAAATTTTGGGTGGAAACTGGTTTTATTCTGCAGGTGTCAGCTGATAAGACTAAATCCTGAGTTTAGAAAACATGTATTTCAAGGCTTTCTGTGAAAGGATGTTTCTAAAATCACTGATTTTCTTCTTCAGCTTTTGGGCGATCATGTGTTAAGGAGATGTTTTTTATTTCCTTTTTCCCCAGCCTTTCTACCCATTTCTGTATATTTGTTAAACTCTGGTGAATACAGTGCAGTTAAGGGAGAGAATCATCAAGAATTGTGAAGGTCATCTTTGGAGAATAATTGGTATGACAGTAATTGCTCAGTTTGTGTCTGGAGTGAGAATGTTTTGAGATAAAGCAGTTTCATTTTAGCATTTTTTCCTCATTCTGCTTCTTGCCAGAGCCTCTGAAGTTACAACTTCAGGGGACGTGCTGGACGTGCTGCAGGAGCTGAGTCCCAGCCTGAGGGGATACATTCCAGAAATGGGAATGAAATAAAACCTTCAGTTAACTTCCCCATAGAACTTCAGAAAGACTTTTGGGAATAAAAAAATCTGTCACTCATCAATTTGTATTCATCTCATTCCACTCTATGAATGTGGAGTGGAAATTTCTACATATGAATGTGACCATGGAAGGTTTTGGACAGGCATAGCACATGGCACAGAGAGCTTCAGGAGACGGAGAACATCTTGATTACCCCAGTGGTTTGTTCCAGTGACAGACTGACCATGTTTTTAATGTTGTGTGTCTAATTTCTGCTTTGATTTTCTCTGTCTTTTAACTTCCAGCTCTTAATTATTTTATGTAGCAAACAAAGACCCCCTCATGGCTCCTGCCATTTTCACCTGATGAAGGTATTTGGGTACCACGGCCAAATCATGAAGTTTCTTTTGTGATAAATGAGCAAGACTGAGCTTCCTTAGTTTTTCCCTGAGAGGTATTTTTCACATTCTTGAGTAAGACAGATATTAATGTTGAAGGTGGTACTTGCTGAATGGATGAATGACAATTTAAAATTCAGATAAGCAGGAGGGCACCTGAAATGTTGATGGAAAATGTCTCGCCTGTCTCAGAGCGGCAGTGGCACGAGGAATACCGTTATGAATACCGCAGGTTCTGTTAATTCAAGCTGTGTTTTTGTTGCTGCATAGAATCATCAATAAAGACTGAAACCCAGATACTGAACATGCAGATCTGCAAGCCAACCCATTGAGCTGAAGTCATTGCTTTCCCATCTTTTTGGCTCGCTGAGTGCAGGTGGCACATTGCACTGTGTGTGTGGTTCCAGGACTTTAACCAAGCATGTCAGGTACAGCGTCTGTGCTTGGTCCCTGCTGAAATGTCTGTTAGGAAACTAGTACCAGCTCCTCCAAATGCCCCTAGTACCTCTGGCATACAATCAGTCTGACTGCCTTTTGAATACGTGATCGTGTGGCGCCGAGGGTTTTCCAGTTCATTTCTCCCTTCTCTGGAGATCATAGACAAAGAGTGCACTATGACTTTTGAAACGTGGTTTAAAATTTTAGTGCTCAAATCTGTGATTTTTATATGTCTTAAAAAATGTTGTTATGATTTGCACTTTGGTTATAAAACCCTGGGGAATCAGTAAGATTATATTTAAGGGATCATTGTATGCAAATACAGAAATGAATTGTAGATTTCAAAGACTTATATTGCATTAATTGCTTTTTTAAAATTTATCTCTCTTATTTTGGTTTAAAATAGTAGCTATTGTAGAGATATGAAACATTATGCTTAAGTTTGAGCTCCAATTTGCATTTAATATATGACAATTTTTTTAGAACTAATGTTGGATGAGTCTGATTAATAGACGTATTTAATTTTCTATATATTCTTATAACCCTTTCTTCTTTAAGTGGAATGTAGACAACTGAAAGTGATGCTAAAGTGTCTAAAATAACACTAGACACGTGTTCTTGCACCTAAATCCTGTATTACTTCATGTGTTGTATTATTAAAAAGAGGTTGATTTTCATAAGCCACATAGAAAATGTCCCTGACAATAGAGGAATATTACTTACTGATAAACAGATACCAAAAGATGCTGATTGACCTGCATCTTTATATTTCTATATTTTGTTTCTTCTGCCCAGAATAATTATTGCCATAAAAATTCAGGCCAGCTCACAATGAAATGAGATGGTTTTCCTCACATTTCTCTGCTTCTTTTGCCACTCTGAGATATTCTGAATTATACATAACATCGTTATAGCATGTAAATATTTAAAAGGGTTTAGTTCATTGTATTAAAATGTTGGTCAAAAAGTCATTATTTTCCAGTTGGTACAGAACACTGGTACACAGTTTAAAAGAAGTAGTTTCACACAAATGACTGCCAGTTCTCAGTACACCAGTCCCACTTCATAGACGTCGGTAAGTCTTTGCTTTGTATAACCTGAAATGTGGCCACTCAGTGCTTGTAGGTTTTCTTTGAAATGCATTCTGTCAGAGAAGGTTGGAGACAGATGGAGAAAAATGGAAAAAGACCTAAAGATTATAAGAGAGTTAACATTTCTGAATGTGGTACAGAAGAGAATAGATTGCAGGGGCAAAACGTAATTCAAACAGAACAGCGTCTTGTGCTCCAGTCTACTGACTTCATTATATAAAATACTATTAAGAGTGATTTAGGATAACAGCTGGTTACCCTGTGCTCTTTCCTTATGTCAGTACATGAATTTCTGTAGATACAAAGTCATGTGGACATTGCTTTTACAAGTCTTGAAAGAGAAATCTTTTTTTTTTTAAATTTAAATAGCACTAATCCCATTGGAAGAGATAACAACTTGTATCCTCTAACTAACATGTTGTATGGTTTTCAGTAGTATATGTGCTTATTCATATAGCTACAGTCTTGTATCTCTCAATGCTGTATTTTACGATGCAGACACCTAAACCAGTAGCAGCTATATTTTCAAAAGATAATTGGGTGTTAAGATGCAGAGGTGAACTTCTAGGCAGCTGTGAAAAGTCCCGTCTGGTGCTTATCTGAATTCCCTCTGCACTTAAATATTTTGAAAATCTAGCCCATAGTAAATTGTACTGAGATGATGGTAGAATACCTCAGTGAAAGTCACAGAAGGGCAAAGAGGAATATTTAGGAAAAAAGCCAAACATCAAGTTTTTCTTAATTAAATTTTTCAGGAAGGATTTGCCCTCCTGAAATAAAAAGCAGTAAAGCGCAGTATAGTCTGCATGTATGAGGTTATCCTTACTCTTGCATATTGAGTAGGTGGATAATTAATTGTGAGGTTTTTTTACTGGTTTCCTTCTTTATGACTCAGGTGGTTAGGACTGGTCTCACTCATTCTGCTTGGTTTGGTAGGGACTGGAGGAGGATGAGCTTTTCCTGATGAATCCCCACTACGGCTTGAGAAACTTGCACTGCTTTACATTTGCAGGTATAACACAACATACATCTTCCTAGTTACTGATCTTATAGCAGAATGAGGGAGGATGGAAGCACTAAGACTACAAGGAGTGGTATAATCATTCATATCAATGGTATTTTAATTTCACAGATCCAGCCCTAAGAGCTGCATGCAAACTGCATTGAAGTCATCAGTAATATTTTTGAATCTGTGTGTTTGTATAAAGCCCTCAGGCCCAGGCAAATAAATTACATTTAAATATTCTTATTATCTGATGTTGCTCCTTTTTTTCTTACAATATCTTCTCCCACCCTCTCATATTGATTTTTTTTTTCCATGTGTCTTCTATTTGCAAGAAAACTTCACAAAGGAGAGTAGTAGATTTTTGTAAGGTTATATTTGCAGTAGACTGCAAAGAAAGAAGTCCCCATTATTACTGAAAACAATCCCATTCCATTTCACGAGATCACAAGAATATTATTCTTAGATGACATATTCTTAGTCAGTTCTGCACTTTATGTATCTCTAAGTTAAAAAAAAAACAAACAAACAACCCACTTGGTTTAAAAGAATAAGAGACGTTAGCATTGCTGCTGACAAGGAGTGGGTCAGAATTATCCTGTGTACCCCTCCCCACCCCGTATGTATATATCAGTATATAATTATACAAAAAGGGAAGGATTTCAGAGTAATAGCGGCCTCAGATATGTGTGTGTGTGTGTGTATGTCCTTATATTTCAATGCACATACATGCAGCCATGAGTCCAGCACCTGATGGACAGGTCTGCAGTTTCTTCTCAGTAACTACTGTGATGACACCCAGTTCTGGAGGAGTTGACAGGGAAAGGTTGGTACCCTGGGGAGGGCAGAAGTTGTAGCTATAAATATCAACCCAGCTTTTATTTCTTATGTGGATATAGGTAAATTATCTCCTGATTTTCTGTGTTTTCTCCCCCTGAGGTTGTCAGAAGTTGCTGTCAGAGGCTGGACCATGTGTGTCGTAGATGTCAATGAAAAAAGCAGTTCCTCTGTTTCTCTTGATTCCAGCGGCTGTGATCAAGGTTATACACATCCTCTTTGCTGACAGTCTCTTGAAAAAGAAGCCACAGGAGGGCATTTTTTAAATCCACTGATTCCCGACAGTTGTGTCGGCTCATTGCACGAGCTGAGAGGTGCAATTTAGTGTAGCCTTCAAGCAGCACTTTGCTGCTCTGGGCCACCAAAACATGCAAAAAACCATGCAAATAGGGAAAATAATTTTTTCTGCTCTTTTCCATTAGTTTACAGCCTACGTCAGAAGAAAGCATATTACATTTTGAATTTTTTTTTTTTTGCACCCTGATTAACGATTTTCTTTGCTTTATTTGAAAAAAATAGGTTTGATAGTTTTGAAGCATTTAATTTTCTGTTGCTATTATCTTCAATGTGTCATTTTCCTAGTTAGCTTGAATTTTTAAGCAAAATATTGCTTTGAAATGGGAAATCATATGTGAATTTGGAAAACGTCAAAATAAGATATTCTGATAATTTCACCACCTTAAGAAAAGTTCAGAGCTGTAAATCTTGTTGAAACTAGTCTCTTTTTACAAGCAGTTTTAGTTTTGAGGGATCAGTAATTTTTCATGCAAAAAAGGGATTTTTTTTTTTTTTTAAAGCTCATTTCCAAACTGGTGACTTCTGAAGTCACACACTACAAAGTTTTAGTGAAGTATCTCAAATAGTGTCTTTAATGCAGGTGGACTTCAGAGTTTTAGCAGAGCCCAACTTCAAAGCAAGGCAATGTCTTTAGCATTTTTTCTACAGTTTCTATATAGTTATCTGTTTTTCTTTGTTCTCAAACATTCAATGTACTTTTCAAACTCCTAGCAACTCTCATCAGATTGCTTTGCAAAAAGAACTGAAGAACATACAGATTTGTTTTTGAAAGAGAAATACTTTCTCTAATTGGTGCTGCTACAGAAAGATTCAGGTTTATTAGCATCTGATTGCATTTTGAAAGTCTGAAGTGCCCTATTAATTGGAAACAATTTTGACAAAGAGGAGGACAGACACATTATCTAAATTAAGAAGCCTCATTTAAAACAGGGAGAAAAAAATATACCCAAAACAAAGTACTGAGGTTTAAATTTGGTAGGAAATAACTGATAACAATCTCAGAATGTTTCAAAGAAAAGATATTGCAGAGAAGCACCAGCTGCATCATATAAAGATTCTGTATCATAGTTGCACATCTATTTAGCACAAATACTATGTTTCCCAGAATATATAGGCTTCATAAATTTTCTTTTTAAAAATAAAATGTATTTGACCACAATTGCTATCAAATACCTACTTCTTTGGCTGCTTAACAGGCACAGTATGGATCTGTCCTCAATTCTGAAATCATTGAAGCTGTTGTTATTGGCTCTATTGGAAGTATACCAGCAGGTCTCCCAGGGAAGTTGCTCCCGCCACAGGTGTGCAATGGTACCCAGTGCACAGGGTCCCTAGGGAGTATATCCTATGGAATCAGTCACAGCTAGAGAAAAATGTCCCTAGTCATCTTATCTGCTGGTATAAATCAATTGTGAACCTGTTGAAATCAATAGGGTAATACTAATGGAAAAATGGTGAGACAAGCTTTAAAATTGAACTGTATGGCCAAGATGAATGTGCCTCAAAACCTTGGGCTTTTGCCAGCTGGTGTCTGAAAAATACTGTAGAGTTATCCTC
>NW_010309980.1:0-73807 GCF_000700745.2 Antrostomus carolinensis | reverse complement strand
AGAACAACACATGCCTGAATGTTGCACATCCCAATTAATCATCATCTTAAAACAGGGTAAACCATCTCCACCACAATGTTTTATGGAAAGCTCTCCTTCTCTTTCTGAGCTGTGGTAGGTGAGGAGTTTATATATACATATATATAAAAAATATATCCTCTCATATATACGTGTATCTGTGTGTATATGTGTATGAATTTTGAAGGGAAGTTTCCACCACTGCAATAGCAATGGCAAAAGTTCTCCTAAACACAACTAAGAACCAAGACATCTAATCTGTCATTTTTATTTTACATTTAGCTAAGAAGGGATTCAACTGTGAAACTTGGGTTCTAGTAAATCTCTTGAGAAGTTTCCCTTGATTTATTTTGGTCAAGATTTAACCCAAAATGTTTTTCTATAGCCAAGAAGTTTATTTTTTTACCAAAGTCTTTAGATCTACCCTGATTCCTAAGAGCAAAGTCTTTCCCTTTGCTCAGGAGGATGAGTTCGCTGCTGTTTCTAGCCCTGATCCAGGAATTGTGGAAAGAGTTTTTAATTTTGGTGTATTTAAGTGATTTAATTTTAAAAGTTAACTTGGAAACTGATTTTGATTCAACTTCTGTGTCCAAAAAAAAAATCTCTAAAATTATCTAAAAGTAGAGATAATTGCCTTCTGCCTTTCCAGTTCCTGATTCATTAAAAGAATTGATTGACTTTGAGTGGCTGCAAAGCTGACAGCATGTGGTCTATTAATGGATTAACTCTAAAAAGGTCCTGCCCTCTGTTAAATAACTACTGCTGCCATTTAATGGGACCTGTGGCTGTGACACTAGGAGCAAAAAGAGACCCTGGCAGAACAAATGTCAAGTGAGCTCAGGATTGTGGTCTGCAAATTCAGTTATTCCTTATAAATGATGCAAAGTCAACATGTTAATATCTGCCTGTACTAATCCTGTTACTGCAGACATGGTGCTAGCGCTTTCCCCAGACAAGTATGGTGGGTGCTTCTACATGCTTGTGCTATTCTATTTTTTGCATGATGTCTTAACTCAGTAAAGAATAAGAAAACGTAGTGACTTGTGGATACGCACTCCTGAGTGATTGACAGAGGATAGGAAGGGAGAGCAGTTTGCTTTAGTCACCTTGGAAGAGCTCGTGCTGGTATTTGTAGAGGTGTTTGTAAAGCTGACCCACAAGACAAGCTGCCATACTGTTTTTTTCCAGGGTACCCACCATAAAATCTGCAAAAAGGACCACAAAGAGGCTCACACATGTTTTCTTTGGTTTTTGGTGTTTTTTTGCCTCCAAATAAAATGGTTGCTACTCACTTGATTTTGGAAACCCAGTCCTTGAAAATATCCTTAAATAATATTGCATTAGTGTTACTCCTGCAAGTGCCATTAATGCAGAATATCATGACTGGTAAGAGCTACAAGGAATCACCATAAGAGTTCATTTTTGCTTTGTCTTCTTTTCTCTTTCTCATTTTTAAGAAAAGAAAGATTAAAATTCTTCCAGGTACAGCAAACTTTAGGAAGCATTCATACAGATACAGAATGCTTTGAACTCCTGTAAAAGAAGGCTGTTAAAGTCAGTCTCTGTTATAAATTTATTCTACAGTGGTGGCTCTGAACGTCCAAAGCTAGACTTGGACTAGATTTATGCATAGTCATACATTATGTATCAGCTGTAAAAAAAAAAAAAAAGAGAAAAAAAAAAAAAAAAAAGGCTTTATGATATAGCACTAAATTTTTAGAAAATAAAAATTCTGCTGAAAAAGGAGCTGTGCAACATTAAAAATGCTAGGCTTGTGATCAACACCTACTTCTCCTCTCAGCTGTCTTTTATGCATTTTATTTAGACTCATGCTGGTATGGGTCGTTGAATTTACATTTCATATCGGAGTCAAAAGGAAACTGCAAAAACTGTGGAGTTAGCATTTAATTACGAAACAGTTAAAAAAAACAAGAGAAGTAGGTTTTTGGTCTTAGTAAGTTGAAAGACTAGACTCAGTTATTTGCAAAAGGTTGACTGATTGGACTCCATTGCAAAGACATTCAGCACTCAGAATTTTGCGCTCCATTAACATCTTTGATACTTGGATGACTTTTCTGACAAAGAAGTTTAATTTAAAATAAATATTTAATAACATTTTCATTTTAAAGTTACTTATTGGTAATGTCATTAAAATATTATCCTAAACAGAAACATTTGAAGATGATCCATATTTAGATCACATATTTCTTTAAGTACAAATTAAAATAAGACTGATCATTTTGAACTTTACAGCAGAACTCAAAGCTGTAATAACATTTTGCAAGGAAAAAGTGGTTTTACTGCTGGATGTTTGGCTTTGGCTTAGAGTACCTAGAAATAAATCAGTGCTATAGGTCAGGTTTGACAGCACTAAAATTTAATTAAATTGTGTAATTTTCTTTTCAAATTACAGAAAGCCCCATAAATTGGGTGATTGTACAACGTTCCCACCATGTTGATTAGAAATCTAAATACACAAAGGAATTTATATTAAGTTGAAAGCAGAAAACTGGAGAACAGTGGCAGAATAACAAATGTGAAGTGTTTAGAGTCGGGGAATAAGCTGCGTGAGACCCAGCACGTCGCAGTACGCCAGCGTGCAGCGTGGCTGCTGTGCGCTATCGCAACCCTTTCCACAGTGGCTTGAATCTGCTTGGCAAGAGTGGCTAGAAAGTCATCTTACTCTGAATATTGCAACTTGATGTGAAAGCTTGAAAGACATTTCATCTTTATTCTAGAAATAAGCACCAGAAGTCACGTGGTTTTCTCACCTGGTAAGCAAGGCGTAAACTTATTTGTATTAGAGAAAAATAATGCAACATGGGGATGTTTGGTCCATCTCAGTGACATCGTTTGCTCCTCTGGGCAGCACTCAGAGACAGTGACTGCAATCGCCCTGTGAGTCTCACCTTCCTGGATTTCTACTTCGCACATAATTAGAATGCTGTGACTAAAAGTTTTTTGGAAAACACTGTAAATCAAACTGTCAGTGGTTTTCACAACCTGCATGGCACATGTCCCTGAAGTTAGATGTTCATGGAAAGTGTGCAGAGATGGCTGTTAGCCTCTACTCCTCTTTTCTGTCATTTTGTATTTTTAAGACTGGGTGGCTCACTGGTATGTTGGTGAACAACCATCTGGTTTTTATGAAAAAAAGTGACTTTACACTGTTAGAAAGTGAGAGAGTACCATTCACTTTGACTGTCTAATACATTTCTTAGGTCACATGAACACTGCTTTGATTGTCAGGTTGGATAACTTAGGCTCTTTAAAGCATTAAACTGAGGAATAATAGTATGCAGCTCTTAAAAATAATGAATATGTTTGTTTGAAAGTTAATTTCTATTTCTACTTTAAGATGTGTCTTTTGGAAAGAAGAACCATTTCTCAAGTGTTCCCATGAACTACAACCACTCGCATAAAGTCTTGTGAGTGTTAACGGCAGGCACGGATATTGATAATGTGAACACTTAGGATCTGAAAGTGTGTGACTCATGTTTGCAGCACCACAACCCTGAGTAGTATCTGAATGGTAGGCCAGGATTTTCTCAATCCGGAAAGCACTTAAAAACATTAACCAATACAGCAAACCTATAATATTATTGATTCCATTCCAAGAAGACTTGACTTGCTCAAGGTGGCATTTCTTAAATATTCTAGTGCCTTTCTATAACGATGTATTTGTCTTTTTTTGTCTCAGTGATTTTTTTTCATTCATTCAGAAATATACAGAGGTATGATTAAAGCCTTGGTGCCAGTGGTTCATCTAAGTATTTCCTGTTTTTTTCTATCTGTGGAAACATAAAAGAATGGAGGAAAAAAAAAAAATGAACTCATTGATTCCCTGAGGGAAAACATTTGCTTAAAAAGTATGGAACTAACTTAAACAGCTGGAATGAAAAATTGTTTCCATTGAAAATTTAGAGTGGGTGTTTCTCTTTAGAAAACTCTTCAGTGATACAAATATTTCAGTTCCAACTCTAAGTTTTGCTTTGTCTCCACAAACACGCCGGCTACCATCACTGAAATTCTCTAGGCATTGCTGCACTGTCCTTAAAGAACACCAGCCACAGTCCTGTTATTTTGCAGTCATTTCTGGATGTGTTCTCCTCTGGATGACCAAGAAATACAGGTTTGAACTGGATCAGGAAACAGTGTGCAACTGTGTTCCTTTCAGGCTAGCACAGGACACAATCCAGTCTCTGCACCTATATCGACACATGAAAATAAGCAGGCCACAGTATTGATCCAACAGAAAGCCTGCCTTTAAAAAGTTTTGTTGTTGTTTTTTTTAAACAAGCTTGAACACAAAGACCAGCTCTTTATATCATCTTGTTTTGATGATTTACTGACGCCTAAATCCATTTTTATGGACACATCAGCCTGACTATCTGGTGACATCCAGGCAGCTTAAACTGAGAGCTGCCAGATCTGGTTTGTCCTCACTTAATTTTCAGAGGAAGAAAGACCTGGGCCCACAGGGTGATAAGAACTGTCCAAAAACTGGTGCCAGACTGCTCAATCTCAGTCTCCCACTCCACCTTCCTTATCCTTGGTGCAGAGGAGACCCAGCAGGCTGCTGCCAAGGCACAGCTGATGCTGGTGGACACAACCATGTACAGCAAGTCTGTTAAAATGGGTTTGCTGTGGATGTGAGGAGGATTTTGTATCACTTCTGTATTTCAGAACCATTGTAATGAATTCTACCATTCATGGGAACAACTTCAAACAGATTTTGAGTGGTTCAGTCTGCCACACAGGCTTGGGAAGAGTGACAGCCTCCTGATTTCCCAAAATTATCCTGCAGTGGCCAAATCTAAAGCTTCTGGATAACGCACAGAAATGCAGTAGGTGATTTCTCTTTTCTTAGCACTGACACATTTGAATTAAAGACACAAACAAGCAAATAAGAGCCAGCAAATTATTTTTATTGCCAGAGGTATTCCCTTGTTCTTCCCTTTTATCCTTCTAGTTAATTATAATAAAATCCTTACTTGTTTTTTATCATTCCAGGTTTATCTTTCTTAACCTGATTCAACCTGATTTGACTCTAACCAACAATGTGCTGTCCATGAAGACAATTTGCTAATAGGTCTGGAGTTATTATAATAAGTGTACAGAGGAAAAAAAAACCACACAGGGCTGAATACATAATACTATAAATTTGGTAAACTTTATACCAACTAGAACAACCTCTCTTTAATCTAATAAACTGTTCAATTTGTTGCTTTTCAGCATTTCCTAAACAATACTGGAGATTGGACACACTGCCTTTTTTTTTTTTTTTTTTAATGCCCAGAGATTTTGTATGAATATCTTGGATGATTTTTACACCTGGTACTATACAAAAATAAATACACTTTATGAGACTGATAAAAATAAATACAGAATGTCATTTTAACCTATCTCTTTAAAAAAATTGTATATTCTTCCCATGTATACCTTTTAGCTTTATGGTTCTATTTTTCACAGTTTACTGTCTGATGCTTCACTGAACATTTAGTGGAAGGAACTTTATGTATACATAAAAGTCAAGCTAGACTATTTCTTTTGAACTGGTTATCTAAATAGGAGTTGGTATCTCCTAGACAATTTCAAAAACTTTTATTTAAAACCACATCTGTGAATATCTCTTCCTGTATGCTATCAGCTTCATGACGTGTGGAGAAATGCAGGTTTTCTTTTGTTTTATTATGTGGTTCAATTTTCTACCTGAACGCCTGATCCCCATTTGTGATACTTAAGTTTCCATGATGATATCTCAGATGGGGAATAACTTTAAGGTGAGGTGTACACTTTGGAGAGAAGATTAACTCCACAGTCTGATCTTGATTCTTCAGTCATTTCAGCTTAAAAAGACATTAAAACCCTGGAATATTTTAAGGTAGTAGTTAGAACTGTCAAACCCATGGTTATCTCACTTTTCCTGGCTTCCTATAAAGACTTCTGCATCTCTGTTTTATGAGTCAACCCATCCTACATAGAAATTTAAGGTCTGTTAATGTTAAGCTGTTTTTTTAAAATTAAAGTTGTTGACTAATTCTTAAAAATTTGAGAGTTATAAATGCCACATTTATTTCAGTGTGAACCTACGTATGAAAGTAACTTTAGAAGGTTTATTTTATTCATCTATAGTCTACTGACAGTAGCTTTTGCTGTTTGTGGGAGGTAGAAAACATGATGCCAAGATTCAGAACTATCCATCTGCAAGGGGAAATGACTGTTATAGAAATGTGGTGTAAGGACCCTTGGAAGATGCTGATTCAGACCTGCTGGAGATATTTCTTGTTTCTTCTCTGCTTGGTTTAATGCTAACTCTGGAGTTATCAGTCCCAGGGACACACACACCTATCTTCTGGCTCAGAGTGTTCATTAGTGATCACTCAAAAAAAAAATACACAGGTGTCTCAAGCAGTGATTAGAAGAAATGTGTGTGTTTTCATTTAATCTCCCTTGAAGACCTCTGATGACAGGGAAATTAGGATTTATCCTCTTCAGACTGAAATACCAGGGAACATAAAATGCAATAGTCAGTGTAATATGTAGTAATTGTAAATAATAATAATAATAATAAAAAATCTTAATCCAAATATTCTTCTTGCTATTGATGAGGCTCATAGAGACACTGGAGTGGGTTGATACAAACCCTGAGACCAATGTACCCGGTCACCTGAGCTGTGCAGTGTGTGACAGCAGGAAAGTCTGTGGCCAGGCTGAGCAGTGTCTGCTGTTTGTCAAATCGAGCCCTGGGTTGTCTGAAGACGACTCCTTTGAAACTGCCTTATTGCAACAGGAAATTGGCTTGTTGTTTCACTAATTTTCTCTGACAAACTGCTTTGTATAATGAAAAGGATATGCTTTCTCAGTTACAGTGAAAGTATTAATAACAGTAATTGCTGCTTATTAGCAATTTTACAAGATGCTGAGCACATAAGTACACTTGCTAAGTTTTAACAGTCTATAAAAAAGAACAGCATTAAAGATAATACCATCACTACTGATAATTTTCTGTCTGGAAATCAAAGGTTTTTACAGAAATATTTGAAAATTTCGCATATGACAGTACAATTGTATGATATGGAATAAGATCAATGATATTTATATTTTCAGGATAGAAAGAGAGTGAGAGGAGTCATCTGATATAAATAAAAATTCTCCCATTTCAGTCTTTCTTCATCCTCACCTGACCCAAAGCTGGGACTTGAATATTGTCCCCCACGTTGCCTGGATGCTCTCAGCCTCTGCCACTGAAATCTAAACTACATGCTAGAAGCAGTTGTACAGACATAAACTGTGTGTAGATGAGGTATGATCTTTTTAAAAGGAATTTGGAACACATTTGATATGAGCATTTTTTTGCAGTCTAACTCCTTCAATAGAATTTTTTTGTTATTTGGGGATAATAGAACCATAGAACCATTTCTGGTTTTATTTTGTGCTACCAGGTACCTGGTTCTCAGTGAAAATGTTGTAATGTTACTTTGCACATAAAACTTAACTTTTTTAAAGAAATCTTTTATGAGTTGGATAAGAATTGTTCCTTTAAAGGCCAAATGTCTGATTTCTAATAAAGCTATATGCTTTTGTATTGGAAAATGGGGATATGATACTAGGTGTGTGTGTATATATATATACACATATACAGTATATATACGTATATATCTCTCTCACGATATGATACTAGGTGTGTGTGTATATATATACAGTATATATACATATATCTCTCTCTCATAATACCACCCTCTACAGAACGATATCTTCAGTGAGTGAATAGATTCTGATACAGATCTTTCATAAATGGATTTGCCTTTGTAGTAACACCAGGCATGGAAAATTTCACTAGAAAGTTACGAGCATGAAAAAGAAAGTGTTGTAATAGACACTAAACTGTGCCTCACATGCATCTACTGCCAGGGAAAGTTGTATATCTCCTGTTATGATCTATGACAGTTCAGACCCCTTAATTTACCCCTTATGGCCCATCAAACACAATATTTCTATGCACAAAATTTTGTGGTCCTTTTAAACTGATACGTCCTGGGATCTGATATAGCACTTTGTTACCTCTTAGAGTCGTGTTGGAAGAATTGTTTCATTCAGAGCATTTTGAATAGAGTACATAAGTACAGTCCTTTACGGTCCTTGCGAGCTGATAATGTGGGAAAGGATACTTTATGTCAAAATGTTATGGCTGTATTATCATTATGGAAAAATATATTTTCCAACATTGATTCAAGTCAAAGAACATTTCGGGAAATATACTTACTCAATCAGATGAATAATTTATTGGGTACTGGCAGTGCTGTGTTAACGTGGAGAATTTCAAAAGAGGTAGGCAAGCAGTCATTGAGAGCTGAGTGCCTAATGAATTTAGCCATTCAAATGTCCAAAAGGATATAAATGGATTACTTATGAAAATCGGCAGTGCTAGTTGTACAGATTGGTAATAAATTCCGTTTCATTATGGTGACCAGTGTTTTAAGATTTCAAACTAAGACTGATTAAATCAAGTAAAATATGCATGTAAATTGTCATTATGTGGATGGATACACCTTACTATATTAGATTTGGATTTTATATTTGCTCCACACTTTATTTTGCAGCTCATTTTTTATGACAGTTAATTCCTTCCGCATCACAGATTATAAATTCAGCTGTATTTTAGTTCATGGTAGGCTTTGGATGTAATGGTCGAGGGGCGGGTAAACTTTATTTCTCTTTTTTTCCCATTTTCCTGTGTCAGTATTTTATACAAGGTCAATAACAAGCTTCAGTGTGTTTACAATTACCAAGAGGATGGGATTTGTTATTGTGCACAGACAAATGTGCTGATGCTTCCATTATTTATGGGTAGGAGATAAAAATCGTGCAACGCACTGAGACAAAAGTAAGGTGTATGTTTTATATCTATATTTTTGATGAGTTCTCTTAATAGACATTGGGCAATGCATGGCTCTGTGACTGTGTAATGTAAATTTTTCTTTGTAGTAAAGCTGTCAAAGCTTTGTGGTTTTTTTATGACTTTCGTTTATGTAACTTGGAAGCAAACATCTCACTTCCTATAGTATTTAAACCCAGAACTGATTAGTTTGAACTGTTTGCAGTCCAAAGGGGTACGTAAAAAGAGGACAAACATATTTCCTTAATACTGAGGATATTTTTACAAAACTTTTGCTATGAGAATTGGATTTGTTATTAAAAGAAAAGGGCAAAATTTATTTTAAAAACTCCCTGTAATGTCCTTAAAATCCAGATTACTGTGGTCCTTGGTTTGGCTGGCAATGTTTAATGATGTGATGAGCACTGGGGAAGGGCTCTTGGTGGCCCCCATCGTGCCTGCGGAAGATGAATCAGGAGAAGAGCAGACTCCAGTGTTGCGTGCAGTTTTAAAGCATCCACCCTGGAAAGAGATGGGAAACAACTCTGACTTGGGTCTCAATAACCTCCTTTCCCTGCTGTGATATAGTGGGATCAGTATCTCCTGCACTGGATTCCTGTCATTCAGGGTTTCTGAAGCCTGTATCTTACCAGTGCCTCTCTGTTGGGTTATCTTATTGTCCAGTGATGAAACAGAAAAAGCCTGGTTTGTACCATTTAGAAATGGGTTTTATTCCAGTTAGATTGCATTGGGTATTGATGCAATGGCCTTGATCCATCCCAGATGGTGTCTACAGGTCTCATCTTAGTTACTGCATCTTTCAATCCCCATTATTTTCAGCTGGCTGTTAACCTGGTTTGACAGTTCTGTCTCCACTAATCTGTAACACCTAAAAATGCCAGTGCCACAGGCTTAAATAACGGGGCAGTATCTTTAACTCACAAAGAGTCATTATGGAAAATAACCCTTGATAATTGATGGAATGAGAAGGGTTTTTGCCAGGAGAAACTCAGAGCACCTGTCTTAGATTTGCATTTTGAATTGCTTTTGGGGGAGTCTCCCTCCCCTTTTCTGTGAACTTAGGGGAAACAGAGAGTGTTTTGTCTCCTGCACATCACTGTGGCCAGAATTTGGGAGGTATGAATCCCTTTTTGTGTGTCTGTGTGATGAACAATTGTCCTTTGATCTGTAGCTTGTAAAGTAGTTAAGAGTTAGAAGACTTATTATGCTTTGATTGCACAGTTGGTTTATGTTACTTGAAGACCTTTCCCAAGACCAAGGATCTGTTACTTTATGTTCCTCCAGCTTTTATTGCAAATTGCTGATTAGATCCAAGTGATACTGTGCTTTTTGTCTTTATTATGATACATAAAGGTCAAATACAAATTGTTTCAAATTTTCCTTGTGAATTTATTTGGTACCGAATATCAGCAACTTGATTTAGATGAAAAATGTTTAGAAGTGTCATTTTATTAAGTTTTGATTTGTGTTAAGTTTACAATACTTTACTTTATTCATTCTCTGACTAACCTGAATACTGAAAACTAGACTGACTTCTAGAATCACACAAAATCTTTATTAGATTCTAAGCCATTATGGAATGTTATCTCTCACAGCAAAAGGTGGAAAAGAAAGAAGATATCTTTCTTAGGGCAGGAAGAACATTTCTATAATTGAGCAGTGGCTTTTACTGAGAGGTGGATGTGTCTTCTGTAGAGTTATTTTAAAAATTTTGAGAACAGCAGCATTTTTATAATCGGGTGATAATTGTGCATGTTGTCTAGAACAAGGCTGTTTATATGCCTTTTTTTTTTCTCTGATGCCAGTGCTAGACGTAGACAATAATTATATTTGTTTTAATACTACCAAGCTATTTAAACTTTAGCTTTCTACCCAACACAGATCTACCTCAACTGCTAAATATGTTGTACAGGAGGGATAGCGTAGTTTCCTGGTCACATACTCAGCATTGTATTATGGGCATACAAATTGTTCCTGAAAGCATTTATGACAATGTACCTATCCTTCCAGGCCAGAAAACAATGACCATTTAAACATCTTATTAATAATTTCTACATTGTTCTGATGTTGGTTTGATTTTAGTTGAGATATGATAGGAATTCTTTAGCTAGGTTCCCCTCAAATCAACCCCAACGTAAATGCTTACTAAGGGAACAGGTTGCCCAAGGAGGTGATAGAAGCCACGTCCCTGGAAATATTCAAGGTCAGGCTGGACAGGGCTCTGAGAAACCTGATCTAGTTGAAGATGTCCCTGGTCATTGCAAGGGGTTTGGACTAGGTGACACTGAAAGGTCCATTCCACCCCAAACCAGTCTATAATTATAAATCTTTATTTCCAATAAAATTTTCATATTAATCTCGGTGCATCTAGGATAGAGATGCACTCGTATCAGGGGAAAATATGACGATTTTCCTGAGCTCTGGGTGAACCTCAAGGACCTGCTAGTCATTGTCAAGACTTCAGTAAGGTGGCAAACCCAGGTTGGCTGAAAGGGAGAAAAAGGTTGGGATGAGAAGAGGGTTTATGTATAATAGGCTGGTGGCAAAACTTGGTGGGATGAGCATGGCTCAGACCTCAAGGTGGTCCCAGGGCAGAAGGGACTTTCCCTGCAGGAGGAAAGAGGCACAGGGAGGGTGGTGGTGCCTGGTTTCTGTTGCTTGCAGGGTATATTTGAAATTGATGGTCGTGTCTGTCTTATAATTTTGCTTGAGGTATGTTCTCCTTGTATTTTTGACCCACATCATTGTTACTTTACTGAAGTCCCTATAACAAGGGTGAATCTGGAAAACTGCTGTTACTGCACTCCACTCCCCCTCTGTCCAGGGCATCAGGCACATAAGTCCTTGCAGGACTCATCACCAGCCACGTTGCACAGTGAGAGACTGAAATTCTACCTTTTGTGACAATGAGCACAGTGAGGCTCCCATGGAGTTCTTCATCGGTTGGTTGGTGGGTTTTTTCCTTCTCTGTTTGTTAAGGCTCAGATGAAGCTGTACGACTTTTATGTAGCCCAGCTCTTAACCATTCAGCTAAAATATTCATGTATTTTGTGATGATGGTCTTGAAGTGTAGACTAGAAAATAAATATGCATTTTTAGTCTGATCTATGTAGAATTAGATATTGGTTTATAGCTTCTAAGATAAGGTTAAATATCCTTGTTCAGAGCAATTTCCTAGAAGGAAGGTTAATTTTGGTCAGCTAAGTTTAAAGCACTGAATTTTTAATTTTTGAAAGCTCCGTAGGGAACTAATATCTGGCATATATATTTAGCTTTTGCTGTCTGGGTTTATTAAAGGAGTTATGTGAAGAACTGAGCTATTCTCTTCAAGATCCACTATATCCAGTTAGAAGATCAAATTTACATCAGATTGCTGATATTTTTATAGTTTACTAATACTTTTCTGAGTAAAAACTGTAGAAAACATACATTCCAGTAAGTTCTTAAGCAGTGACATATAAAGATATTATTTATTTTAGAATTATTGGTTTATTCTATTCCAATTTAACTTAGAATATAAGAATAAATATTTCAAATGGAATAAAATCAGGGTTGGTTATTGCTTCTTATTGATATATTCAGTGTGTTATTCACAGGTTTAACTTTCTAACTACCATATACCCATGATATTTTTTTGTAGTTGTATATGAATGTAATCACCTCAGTGTGTACTCAGTAATTATTTCGAATCTGTCTTTGGATAAATAGTAAGGAATGTAATAATGATGGGAAGAACATCAGTGTAGCTTAAGCTTTACTAATTGTTACTATCTTGTTATTTTTACTTTTACAAGTAGCAATCTTGTAGTAGTACAGGGTAATTTCTCTCTGGTTCTCTGTA
This sequence comes from Antrostomus carolinensis, assembly GCF_000700745.2. Taxonomy (NCBI): domain Eukaryota; kingdom Metazoa; phylum Chordata; class Aves; order Caprimulgiformes; family Caprimulgidae; genus Antrostomus; species Antrostomus carolinensis. The sequence goes on along the minus strand of NW_010309980.1, from coordinate 61,049 downwards.
ATCACAGTAATTGGACAGACCGTACCATCATCTCCAAGGCAGGATGTCGGTGCTACTTGAATGTGTAATTTTCTGCCTGAATTTCTGTAGTATGGAGGAACAGGATTTTATTTGATCTCTTCATACTTCTCCAGCCCAGTGTCCCCACATCTTCATCTGAACAGAGACTTTCCTGGTCGTCTACAGGCTTTGGAGGTCTACAGGAGCAAATCTGGTTTTGGAACATTCTGTGTTTAGGGTCTTATTGATCAAAATGGTTGTCAAAATGCCAACTGAGTTGAGGAAACATAATAAAAAAGCCAAACACAGTAATTCTGTTTTTCAGCTCAGTGCTGCCAAGTGCCAGCCATGCAGTGCCTGCCACAAACAAAACCACTCCTATGAATTTTACAAATCACTGCAAACATCTTGCCTTATAGGTATGGAAGAGTCACCAGAGAAGAAAGAGAAAAAACCTTGTGTCTCATAGAGACCTGTAGTTCTAAGGGGTTTAATTTCTTTTTCTCCCATCATTTCTGGAGGGCTATCCATTGCTTTGGGTAAGTGGTAGAACACTTTCACACGCTGCTATATTTTGGGTATGTATTTTAGACATTAACTTAAAAACATGTGGCCCTAAAATAAGTCTATCCATTAACACACAAATTTCAGGGATGCACTTCTATAAAATTCCAGATAAATACTCTAAGTGTGGTATGTTCATTACTTTTATTTTTATTTTTATTCTTTTTCCTTCCCAGTTCTGGTTTGAGCCCAAAGCTCGAGTTTTACTCATTTATAAGCTGGAAAGATGTGCTGAAGAAAACCACCAAATTAATATTTTGCTCCTGTTACTGTATTTTGCTTAATTTTTCATGGAAGTAAAAGGTTCTTGGTACTGAAAGTTTTTCTTTAATGTTAATAATTTTTCCTTATTTATTTTATTAAGTAAAAGCACTTTAAGAGAGGTTACTTTGCAGCATAATAGAGGTGATGAAAATTAGTGTGACATAGAGAGCAATCTTCCTTTTATAGAATTTTAAAGAATTTGTCTTCCAAATGTTTTTGTAAGTTAGAAGCAGATCCTCAAACTGTCAGCTGTTCTTGTTTCTATACATCACATTAAGACTTAAATCCAAAGCTCATTTTAAATACTGAGGGTATTTCCATTAACTTCAATGGGTTTTAAATGGGCGAATCTCTTCTCTGTAGCCCATCTCTGGCTGTTGCTTCTTCAAGAACAATTCTGCCACTGTCTGCCCTCTATCTGGAATTACAGTTAGAGCTGGAAAACAAGTACAGTATTTCATTCACTAAAATAGGGTTGACTTTGCAAGTGGTCCTCATAATCGTGTAGTCACACATTATTGATGGAATACCTGTGGAAACTGTGCAAAATAGGGGATTTAAAGTGTGCTGCAGTTCTCAAAAATCCTTTTATCAGCTCATCATTTCTTTTGTTAGGTTTGTGGGGTGTGTTTGTTGGGTTTTTTTTTGGTTGTTTTTTTGTTTGTTTGTTTGTTTTGGTTTTTTTGGGTTTTTTTTGTTTTTTTGTGGTTTTTTTGTTTGTTTTGTTTTTTTGGGGTTTTTGTGGGGTTTTTTGTTTGTTTGTTTTTGTTTTTTTTGTTTTTTTAATCAGATTGGATTTCCAATCAGCGCTCACACTTATTGAATTATTTAGCTGCAGCTTATATTTGGCAGGGTGATGACTGTGTAAAGTTTAGCCAGCCAGTATAGCATGTACTGAGAGCTTTACCTGTATTAAGATACTTAAAACAGCCCAGCATCTCTTCCAAAAATTAATATGATACATAATTTTTCGTAGTAACAATATCTCATTCTTTGTAACTTTCTCCGTGAGGGTCTAACTCTTTGTTCTGTTTTTGGTATTTTGGAAAACTTTTGGCCAGTACTAGAGATAGCAAAGCAATATGATAACCAGAAAATAGATATTTAAAATCTTTATTACTCTTTCATTTAATACAGTGAATATTTGGTTGAAGGTTAAGAGTCAAGCTGAATTAAGCAGTGATCAATGATAGTGCAGAAAAGGTATAATGTGTATCTGCAATTAAGCTAAATAAATAGGATAATAAATGAGAGACCTTTTTGACTTGTTAACAGCTTGGCCTTGTGTTTAAAGAAAACAAACAAACAAAAATCTGAAGAAAATCTGTAAATTACTCTGCAATATACAAATTGCTATCCAAATTCTACTTTTAGATAATAAATGAGAGACCTTTTTGACTTGTTAGCAGCTCGGCCTTGTGTTTAAAGAAAACAAACTGGAAATTACACTGCAATGTGCAAATTGCTATCCAAATTCTACTTTTGCTGAGCTGGGATGAAAAGAGCTGTTCAAAGACTGACACAATTTTTATGCCTTTCACTCCAGGAAATACTATTTATTATTAAAAGACATACTTTTGCCAACATTGCAGTGAAAGGAAAATAAGCTTCTTTGGAAAGCAAATATACATGGTAATAAAGACCATTACAACCATCTTGTACATAGAAAGATTAGTGACAAAGTGCAAGAGGTAATAAAAGTATGCTTATAATATTATTTTTTAAAATTAGTCATTCAAGCATTTCCTTGTCACAAGGAAAGCAAACTCCTTAAATTTATAAAAGCAATTCCTCTAGTAAAATGATGGTTTAGACCTGCCGTCAGTTTTTTGCTGGCTATTTTTCAAGCCTGTCACTTTGTGCTGACTCAAGACGTGTGCAGCGTTGCTACTGCAGAGACAGTTCAAAATTTCTTGGGCTGGGTGGGTGAGATGACAGTCTAGCAACATCCCAGCAAGAAGGAACAATTGCAACATGTATTCGTCAGTCATGGGCAGGCAGAGACTATCTGGGACTGGAAATGAACTGGTGTCTTCCTGCTTCGCTTTGTTGTGAATTAGGTGCTAGGTAAACCCTGCAAATCCTGTGGAGCATCCCATCAATCCTGCTAGTAGCAAATAATTTGGTACCACTCTGTAGTAAATCCTTACTAATGAGTAAAGGTGGAAAAACAACTTTGGAGACAAAAGACGTTTTTTGGGGTGGTTGTTTCTTTATTACAGTATTGAAGTTTATGTGGATTCAGGAAAACAGGGAAATTATTGATCTAAGAAGTGGCTTGAAATAAAGAATACCACAACATTTCTACTTCTTCCCCCTGCCCCCCAGCAACTTCACTGGCAGCCTCTGTAGGATCTTCAGATGTGTTTATACAAATATCGCATTAGAACAATTTTAAAAAATCTGTGCTCTAGAAATAACTTGGATACGTGGGTGTATAACCAGAAAATGTCTGTCCTACAGTGCTGGATTTGCAAATGTTATAGCATGGTGATCGATCAAATTAAATCATACAGTTAGATGACTGACTCATCCATAAAGAAACCTGGTAATTATAGTCTTGAAGTCGATGGTACCAAAATCAGTCACATGCAGCAGCCATAATTATAGAATATGATGCTCACATGATGCTTCACCATCAGATGTCCTCTCCTCCCCCTCCTAGAAATAACAGGAAAGTTAACAGAATAAAATGCAGGTAAATTAATGAATCCTTATCAACCACTTATGAATCACTTTCTGTCATGCTCACAAGGCCAGTGTCTCTCTCTCTCACTAACGATGTATTTTGCGATGCCAACACAAATGGGCTGGAACTTCAGAGGGGAAAAAAAATCAGTTCTGAAGCAGTGCAAGATATCTGAATTATTCATACCTCAAGATGTGTGTTCTGTGAATTGTTTGTTTTTTAATGCAGTTGACAGATTCATAAACTGTCTTAAAACCCAGTCATTTCTTGGTATGTCAAAAGTAGTCTCAAACTTGGCCAAGAACCTGCGTTACTGGGCTTGATAAAGAGACTGGGTAAAATCATGGGCATTTTGTGCAGGAAACAACCTGCAGAAAGCAAAAGAAAGGAAATGGAACAAGAAGAACCTTCTTTTAAATATTTGAGCCAACTTTATGCTTTTACAGCATAAAAGTGATAATTTATCCTGATTGTGGCTGATGGGTTACAATGTAGCTTTTGGGTCAATTCTACCATGTTTCAAAGACTCTGGACTAAAAGACAGAAAGATAGAAGAGGGATTATGATAGATGTATCAGTATGTTATAGGGCAGAGAGTTTTAGGAAAGTGTAGGGCTAGAGTTGGATCAGAATTTAAAAGTTTGGGTTTTTTAATAGCATTTCCAACATGCAGAAATGATGAAACATGTGCAGTTTCCCGAATTCTGACCCAAATCACAACCCCAAAGAGGAGTTGATAGCAGCCCAGAGCGTGCTGCTGCCTGGCAGGAGGGAACAGGAGAGAGGTTAGCTGCAGCCATAGCCATCCATGGGAATTCACCAAAGAATCCAGACCAGGAGTCCCCACTCCTCTACTGACATCTAGTACTTTATTGTTTCAGAAAATATACTCGTATTTCAAGTCCCTATCCTATTTTTGGGTGTTTGTTTAATTTACTTGCTTTCCTTATATGTTATATTAACAGACAGGTCTGCTGGGGGTTTCCTTTTTTTACTGTCTAGTGCAATGGGACCTCTAGATGCTGCTGTTGTGTATACAAAGAATAGGAAATACTAACAGGAAAGATTTAATATCTGTTTGCCTAGCTCAGGAAGAACAGGACTGGTAAAACAATGGAGGATAAAGGGAAAATGTGATGCAACATTTGTTTTCATAAGTATAATGAAGACAGAGGAAAGTTGTATCTTCTTCTTGATTTGTGCTGCTGGAGCTGCTCTACTAAGCTTTTTCCAAATATTAGATTGGATATATTGGATATATCTAAATATAGATTAGATGTGAGGAAGAACTTCTTTGCTGAAAGGGTTCTGAGGCATTGGAAGGGGTTGCCCAGGGCAGTGGTGGAGTCCCCATCCCTGGAGGGATTGAAGAGTCTGTGTAGACATAGTGCTGAGGGACATGGGTTAGTGGGGGACTTGTCAGTGTTGGGTTCATGATTGGACTTGATGAGCTTAAGGGTCTTTTCCGATCAAGGCAATTCTGGGATTCTGTGTGATTCTATAAATACTTTAAATTGAAAATCTCGGTAAATACAGGAATGAAATACAGACAGAAGAGAAGATCTGTGAAAAAACAGGGATCTCTATCAAAACTCTGTGATTATCATTCCAGTACCTGTACCAGGAAGGCAGACAGAGCTATTCTCTCCCGACCTCACTAGAGGGCACTCAGCAATTGCATTTTGCTCTTTTGCCATCCATTTCAGAGACACTACATGTTGTTTCCCTTCTTTAAAATAAAAGACAACACATGAATTAAATACAAAGGTTTATCAGGCATCACAACAGGATTTATTGCCGATAAATAATTCTCAGTAGAAATGTAAAATAAATGTTGTGTATAAATAGTGCCGTAATACAGCACTTTGGGGAGGGAAGGAAATTTTAATTCCAAATCACAGGTTTTTATTTATGTCTGTCAAGAGATGGGATGCTCTGGAATCATCCTGCCATGATGACTCCTTCCAAACACGTTTACAGCTGAGCAGGGCAGGAAGCACCTCTGAGCAGAATGTTCTCTAAACAGAAAAGTGCTGGTAGAAAGGAGGTTTGATGTCTGCTTTTTCCATTGGGAATATGTGGAGGGAGGATAAGGTGAGAGAAGCAGCAGTTCTGCGTGCCTGGAGGACCACTCCCAAACAACAGCTCATGAACTAGCCCTTCACTTTCAAACCCAGACCAGCTAAATATAAATTGCTCTGGATAGTAAGTGCAAAATTAACTTGCAAGCACCAGCTATGTGCTCTGCTCATTTTCCCCCACACTCAAGAAAGATGGGACTAAAGTTGTCTGGACAAAGGCTGGATTTTCGTTGTATGGCTGAAGTTGTGTGTAACTTGCAGTAATGTGTTGTGACGAGTGGGGAGTTCTGCCACTGGCCAACTCGAGCTCTGGTTTCCTCCCTTGGGAAATATATGAGAGATTAAGAAGGGACAGTACAGGGGCACCTGTAGGACAGGGTAGCATAGTGCTGCTGAAGCAGCTGCCAAAACGTAAATACTGTGGCAGTGCTTTGCTTAGACTAATCAATACATTGTTTGGATGAATCAATTAATCTTGTTGAGATTGCCTTTTCAGGTTTTTTTTTTTTTTTTTTTTTTTTCTGTGGACTTACAAATAAATTACTTATTGCAAATGCAGGCTGAGCTACAGCCTAGTCCAGAGTCTGGCTGCCCTTGTAGCTCTTGGTATCGAGCAGGACTCCAGAGCAAGTCCACTTTCTGTTTTTTTCCTATGTCCACTTCTATTTCCTGGCTAAGAAATTGAGACTGAACTGTTTGGAACTTCTCTTATCTCTGTTTCTGTACACCATAAGCTTAGTGGTGAGCTCTGTTGTCTAAATTAAGCCTGTCTGTTTTCATCAGAGGCTTTCCCAGTGTGAGACAACTGTCCTGGCATCCTCAGCCATCCTTCTCGGAAGGGAAGTCCTGAAGCAGTTAGGTGTGATCTAAGTGGTCAGGAATAGAGTTGCAAAATTGTCTCAGCTATTCAAGCCTGTGGCAGAGACCAAAGACTGGATACAACTCATCTCTAGATCTGCCTCTTACCTTGGCTTAGAATGCTTATGGTGATGGTTGGTTAAGCCTCAGTGCTCTAAAGTATTTTCTTCTTTTGTTAAAAGTCCAAAATAGATTCTAATTTCTTTTTTCCACTGGAAACCTATTTTGAGAAATACATTCTTCAGGTGAGTGTATTATAAGAAGACAGAGACTCTGTGTAATCTTCAGAAGGTACTAAAAACATACGTGTGCAAGCTGTGACCCCAGAAATGAGCATTACTCTTTTCCTTGCTGTGCTATTCCTTTTACTTTCAAATCAATTGTAGTAAAAAGAAGTGGTTTCTCTTTTCAGGAGAGAAAGGAGAGCCAGAAGGTCATTTATATTGAATTGTGTTAATGACATAGAATATTATATGTCTTTAAATGCTGTAAAGTACACTAAATGTGAATTAGTAAAAGGCTGCAATGTTCTTTGAGGTCTCAAACTTCTATTAAAATGCTGCTGCTTCATCTTGTACCATCCTAAAAACCACAAACCTTTGATGTTTCGTACAGCTGCGACATCACAGATACGTCAATATACAAAAGATGTTGGAAGTATAAGTTCATGAACCAAAAAACTTGCTTGAGAAGACTGCATATACCAGTGGTTCCTCTTCAGATCAAAAATCACTGTGGCTAGAGCTAGGAATTGCCCGTGCTGTGATGAGTTTATTCAAATTAGGTCATTTTATACTAATGGAGGGTATGTTGCGTTGTTCTGGGACAGAGCAAAAGGTCAGGCAAAGGTTTGGGGAACAAATAAAAATCAAAGTGCTTGGTCATCTTGTGTTATTTGTGAGAGCAAAGCCCCTCTTTCCTGGTTGTGTAGGTATTGTATAGCAGAACATCAAACACATGAATCAAAGGACAGAACTGAAGAAAACACAGAGGTAAAGAAATCGGGTGGTGAGCTGCCAAGAGCGATCTCATTCTTTTCAAACCACAGGTCTATGACTGACTTTTTCTATGATTTCTAACTGAATGTAATGAGAAATAAAAGCCAAACATTTGAATTGGCCAGTGGACCATGGCATAACAGGGCTTCAGTGAGTTGCTCTAGTTTGCTTTAAAAGATATTTCTTCTTGTAACAGTGAGAAGTGCTGGAGAAACATAAATTGATGGGTGGAGGAGATTAATTCAGATAATTGTGGTTTTCCTAAGAAAGGGTTGCATAAGAAGTTGGAGGTGGGAAAGTAAGGAGGAAGGAAAAATAATTTGAAAACTTGTCCCCAAACTTCCATCCCTTGGTGTGTCTCAATATCAGAGAGATCGTATGTGTTCAGCATGTGAAGTCCTTAAAATTTGGGTTGTTGCATTTGATCCGTGCTCTGTAAGTCTCAAGGAGGAGATTTCTCTTGTGTGGCGTGCAGTAATATATCAGACCCTCAACTCTCTGCAGTTATACCTTGTCAAACGCTGGTTTCCCAGCCTGCCACAGCTAATAATCAATAAAGGAAGACAAATAATTTGATTTGGGAGAATGCCTTATGGAAAAATCTTATTTAGGGATCTTGTGTCTGTCTCTTCCATGTGGGTTGTACCTGCTAAAAATAACAAGACAGAAAACTTAATTAGTCTCTTATGGCATTAGTTTTCTTCAGCTTTTCTAGATATCTCACCCAGGGAGCAATATATTCTCACATTTGACTTCCATTGATATAATTATAGGTTGAGGTCTCTTAACAGCTTTGACAGCTGCACTTGTTGCATTAGGAATTATCTGGGTGCCTGATGATGCAATTTGACAACTTTGGACGTAACTATGGGAGATACTGGAGACAGTCCATGCCAGCCCATCTCTGCCCATACAAGGTAGATGCCAACAGGGAGACTTCCCTACTCCAAATGTTGACAGACAACAGAGTGTTAGATTGATTTAATAACTGCTGTGGAAATCCCAACCATCCTCCTGCCTTAAATACAACCTGGAAGCCTTTAATGCCTTTCTCCTAGATTTTGACTTTGGTACCTGTATGTAGATTTTAGGAACCTGACTTGAGGTGTGTGCAGGCTTCAAGACTTTGGCATTTTTGGATGAATAATGGTGGATAATTCAAAGGAATGTTCGCAATTGCTCTAATCCTCTGATTAGATTGTGTTTCTCATTGCCACAGCAACGAATTCCAGTGTGACTGCAGTTGTAATGGCAATGAACCAGCCCAGAAGAACATCTCCTAATAAAGATCAGAGAAATGAAGAAGACAATTACTTCTCATTTTTTCTGCATCCTGGCATGATATGAAAATTAATAGTAATTTCACTGCATAGAAATAAAATCTAATCAATACATTTGAATTGCAGTCCTGGCATCTACAGAAGCAGGTTTTGGGGCTAATTTTTTCAGCTCTGACATTCAAACAGCCTTCTGCTTAAATTGTATTACCTGTTTCAGTACGCAAAATTCTCTATTTAAATAGAAACTGGATTATTTCATTATTCAAGTTAATTAAGATGGGTAATTAAATACTACAACTAATGTATTATGTATTTTACATTTTATTTCCATTAAAAGTGATTTTTAAGTACAGCATAAATGAATTCTTTGAGATTCCAAATCAGCTTTTCTAACTCTTTTTCTGTATTGCCTTACTCCTTACCCTCCAATATTTCAACTTTGACACAAGAATAAGAACAAACATTTGTGGAAACCAATGCAAGGTCAGAAATTTCCAGTTACTTATTCAGTAAAGGTGTTTTAATCCAGTATTTTAGTTCCACCTTTTTCAGTTGCCTCATATACTCTGAGCAAATTACCCCCAGTGACTTATTCATATTTTATAATTCCTCCCATAATAATCTTTTTATATGCTACTGAGTTCTGTTTTGTTTTTTTTTTTTGGGGGGGGAGGTTGTTGGCATTTTGTTGTTTTACTTCAACCTCTTCTTTCAGAACAAAGCAATGACCTGATTTTCTTGTAGATAAGTGTTACAGCTGTTCTCTCTGAGAAAGGAGGGGTCCATGTCTTGCCCAAGTCTAAAGCCATTCTTTACTCAAAACATAGAGGAGTCTCTCTGTACAAATATAATATTGTTTACTCAATATTAGTTAACGTGGAGAAGTTGGGGGGAAAAAAAATTGTCCTGTTGCAAGCTTTCTGGGGCTTTTTTTTTGCCTTACTGTGTCATCATTAAAGCTGGGCAAGTAAACACATTGCAATGTACGGGATGTGCTTTCAGAGTGGCTCTTTTTTCTGCTCCACTATTAAAAGGCTATGACATGATAGTGAGATATTTGTCAATAATGAGCTGGAGAAGTTCTCTTTCAGAGTGTAAGCCCATGGTTAGCATGGGGATGGTAACTGTGTGTTTCTGTGCATGTATTGTGATGTGTTGCTGTTCCAAAACAGCATTGGAGGAAATTATTGTGAAATCCCAATGATGAAGTGCCATTGTGTCCCCTTGGGAAGAGTGGGTAGCTTTGGGTTCATATGTTTCTTAATATCTTTTCTCTTCCTCAGCTGTTTGAGCAAAGAGACTTGCCTGAAGAGCAAAGTTTCAGGCAGGCTTCTGCCTCTGGCTTCTCTTTGGCACTTGCTAACAACTAAAATTTAGTAATTTCCAGCCAGACCCAAGTTTTCTATGGCTACCAGAGGTTCGAGCTGTTTTCTAGAAACAACACAAAATTGGAACTATAAAATATTGCAAAGATTCCTTGTGTCATGTCTTGTATGTAGGACAGTGAAATCCTTTCACTAAAGAAATTATCAATGCTTAAATTTATAAAAAACCCCTCAAAGATCAAAGTTAGCCTGGGATGGGGGAGAGTGTTATACTGAATGAGAAACACGCCCTGGATCTGATGTGATAACTGAAGTATCTCCTGAAGTTTTCTCCTAGGATTTTCCTGCTCTATCACAAAACTCTTCCGTTTCCATACTGCCCATTATACAACTGCCAATAAACTGGTCTTTGGCACATGGTATTTATAATGTATTTTGAGAAGGACATAGGAAGCTGGGTGCTTTAATAAAAGAAATCTTTGTAGATGTTGTAAGACAGGTTTCAATGTACTTCACCACAGAGTGTATCACGGCAAACATGCTCTCCTTTTCTGCCGGCAAGGCTGTTTGCTTTGCATTGTGCAGCTATCACCCCCTTGGCTGACAGAAGCTGTTGTGACAGTATGGTGCTTATCCAAGTTTTAAGGCTGGAAAGTAAGGCTGAGCTCTTGTGCATGAATTGAGTTTCTGTTTGAATTTTGGCCCACTGCAAAGTTGGCTGCTCATTTTACTCAAGCGAACCCAGAATACTAAGCAGGTAATTAATTTATGTTCTTTGCCAAGAGTCAAAAGGCAGTGTTCACCAGGCAATGAAGACGGGCAACAATTTTCATGAAACTGAGAGTTTAAAAAATATATAACTAATATATTACTAGAATTTGTATGCAAATCACATAGGTGAATATTACTGTGATATTCACATTTTATTTTATTAGTGCCTATATTTTTCTATTTGCTTACTCAAAATGTTCTTTGTGAAAGCAGTTGCATTTGCTAATGAGCTACAAAGCACTCAAATGAGGTTGAGCTGTCTGATTTATTTGTACTAAAGCGGTTTCTTTCTTGCAAGTGGAAGAAAGTGAGGCAAGCAGCATTTGGAGGACACTGCCTTCAAAGATGCAATGAATGACCTGTGTGTTTTCTTACTAGCAATAACAGGAAGATGAACCAAGTCATTACAGATTGGCCAAAAAAACTTCTCAATCTAATCTTGGCTGTGTTTTTCTCTTCCAAATCTGTTGAAGGAGAACAGAGAGGAAAGGGTCTCTGGCCAGGCAGTTTGGAGAACTGCTCCTATTACTGTGGGGCTGTTCAGAAAGCCATGAAAAAAAGTGAAGCATTGCTAGTCAAAAAGAGGGACATCTTTAAGAGATCCAGGCACGCTGGCCTGTTAGTAAAGCCCCTGGGAGTAGACCAGGCATGCTTGAGCTACGCGATGAGGGGCAATCTCAGACTGACTCAGGCCAATGTGTTGAGCTGACAAAGTTATTAGTCATTCCAAGCAAAAGGGTGAACTGGACACTTGAAGAGCTGCTAATACAGATAAATGACCTTGTTACATGGCCAGAGTTTGTAAATTAAGGACTCTAGTCCTCTGAAATGGTAAATTAAAGACCTCAGACTGAGGGAGGACTTCTTGTCCAAGGCAACATTGAAAAGATAATTAGGTGATTTCATGGAAAGAAACTCAGCTACTTGGTTTGATTCCTCCCTGAACTGTTTCTTCTAATAAAGTATCCAAAATATCTACTGGCTTCTACTATCAGTTGTTCTACAGCCACCAGGCATATAGGATTTAAAAAGATAAAAGAGAATTGGAAGTCCTGGATCTGTGATGTGCCCAACTTTCTGGAATATTTGCCTTAATTGAGAGAGAGGAGCTGATAAGACAAAGCTTCTTGGAAGCACAAATCATCCAAGATAGTTTTGACTTTTTGTGTAAAAACTGCCTTGTTATACAGACTAAGAGCAGCCAGGAAGCTGCAATCCAACCCAATGTGTGCAGGAAGCACCTTCATTATAGCACAGAAGAAATTAAGAAACAAGCTAGGTTTGTCTTAACATTTTAAAGTATTAAATGTTGAGGGAACTTGGCAGCTGTCAATATAAAGTGGTTTCTATTTCACATTGGTCATTCTCTGAACTATATGTGCACTAAAGTATTTATTAATTTGCCTTAAAATGAAAATTGTTGTCTTAAAACCTCACTAAATATCTGTTGGAATATATGAACTGAATTATGCCTACTATTGATCTCATCTTGTGAATATATACTGGTGTCCAGTCACTTAAAATGCATCTAGTTGACTATATAAGTGCCAATCACGTTTATGGATGACAGATTTATGATCTGATGAAGTGATCAAGCACTTAGTGGCTTTTGGCTGATAAATCATTTCAGCTCTTTCATATATAGTGGCATTTAATTATGGTCATTTAAACCACTGCTTATTGTTGTGCCATTCTATAAACTAAAGCAATCAAAACATTAACTCAAATGCAAACCAGGAAGTTATTGTATCCACAACCTCGTAGTTCCTGTATGAGCAACGTTGCCAGTTAAATTGGGGCAGATTTGGTTTTGGAGGACAGAAGTTTCAGATATTACACAGAGCTTATAATTGTGGTTGGTTGTTAGTTCAGAGGGGGTCCTAATCTTTCTACCTATTTCTCTGCACACAGAACAATCTTCCTGTTACAGGATTATGCAAAAATACCCAAATGAGGCACTAAATTAAATGCACCCTGTCCCCAGTGGCTTCCCTATGGAGCTGCAACCCCTGCAGCTGCACTGGTGTCCCACAGCAGGTCTCCTGCAAGTTCAACTAAAGCAGTTCATGTCTGGCCACTCAGGTATGAATTTGGAAATATTCCTCTAATATTCTTCTTCTGTAGACTGAGAAACCTTGCACTGGAATTGGCAGACTCATCAGTTTTAGCCCAGAAATACTAATTCATTCTCAAAGCCCCCAAACAAATAGATTTTTCCTTCCTGCTGGAAATCACTTTTATCTTCTGAGCAGCACAGAGCTGGCGGCAGGTTCGGCTCTTCCCTGGGGAGGACCTGCCTGTGCTGGAGATAGAAAATCCTCCTTCCTTCCCCATTTCTGCACTTGTGTTTGGGAAAATTGCCTGCCTGTTCAATTTCACTACTTTCTTTCTGCTGATGTCTACCTTGTAAGGACTTGTAAAGTCCGGAGGAATGATGGAGGTTTACACCAACAGCATAAACCAAACAGCTTTTTTTTTGTATTGTATAAATAGAAAATGAGATTAAATATGTCTGGTGGCTGCACTAGTGCCTGGGGTGGTAAGAAGCCAGAGGCAGCTTGGGATGCTCCACTTGTTGCAGGGCACTACCTCTTCATAACACCACCTAATCCTCTTTTCCATGTTTTCCTAATCTTGCTTGACCAACCTTCACCCCACCACTCAGTTGTCCTGGTTTTTAGCTGGGCCAGAGCTGGTTCTGTTCAGCAGCTGGAACAGCACTGGGGTTTGGGTTCAGCTGGGATTTGTTAGAAGAGAACATTGAGAACACACCGATGTTTTCATTTCTCACTGGAAGTTGAAGGACTTTGTGTTTTGTCTGCAAGTTCAAGATCTCAGGGGTGAGGAATATTGCAATGGATCAGCTCCATGGGCATTGGGCTCTGACAAGGGGCTGTTCCATCTCCTGTCCCCCATGGGCAGGAGATCCATGAGGGGCTCTTCCTCTCTTGCTCTCTCTGGCTTTCGCTCGGGCTCTGGCTCACCTGGGATTGCGGTTTCAGTTCGGGATTGTGGCTCCTCTGGGATCATTCTCTGGGAACGGGTCGGGGTTGGTCAGCAGTTGGTGAGCAATGGCACTAGGCATCACTTATTTGCATATTTTATTATTACTATTATTATTTTAATATCATTATTATAAGTTTTATTTTATTTCACTGATTAAATGGTTCTTATCTTGTCCTACGAGTCTCCTTACCCTTGTTCCCCAATTCTCTCCCCTGTCCCCTGGAGGAAGGAGTGAGTAAGTGGCCATGTTTGGCCAAGTGCCAGCCCAGTGAAACCACCACATCAGTGAATGGGACATTCAATTATTCTGTCACCTTTTTGTTTATTAGAAGCAAAATCAGAATAATTGCTGAGGCAAAGTGAGACTATTCTACCCAAAAACTGCACCAGCGCTGCAGAAATCCATTTTGAAATGAGCAAATATTACATAATTCCCCCGGTGGTTTTTTTTTGGGGTGGGGGGGTGTTTGTTTTTATGGGACTAACCCAGATGCCAGTACAGCCAGTGGGAGGCTTTCCACTGGCTTAACGCACTGTTGGAGCAGGCCTAGGAGACTTAGTCAAGGACTTCCTGATGGCTCCTGATATCTCTATACAGCCGGTGCCAGTCGCCTTCAGCAGCCCGAGCTCCCTTTGTTTTTGTGCGCTGGACTCGGGTGAACCCGGCCGTGTTGCTGTGCTGTCCCTTGCCTTTACACGCCAGCAGGAGATGGGCTTTTCCTCCACCTTCCCTCTGCGTGTTTGTCCCTTGGCAGGGTGTCTTCTCGTTGAACTCATCTCCGCAGGCAGCTGAGGGAAAGAAAACATGGAGCTTCTGCAGTGAGCCTTCACAATGCCTACTCATTATATAATATTTAATTTTTTAATTGTCGTATTCTTTTCTGAGTGGATAAATAGAAATATATATCTACAAATCAGCAAAACAGGCAATGACACCAAGAACTCTTTAGATTTAGTCTCCTTCCAGCTGCACCCAAGAGCTGGCCATGAGGTTTAGAAGGGCACCTTCAAGACCATGCTGACAGGGAAGGGGGACTGCTGGGAGAGGAGGGGTCTGGCCATGGGTTTTAGCTGGTGATGTCCTACACATTAAATCAAGGGTTGCTCTGCTTAACCTTTTGCTGAATATGGTCTTGTACCACTTATACAAGAAAGCTGCACTGAGCACTTCGATCCTGGTAATGTAAACATTACCTTTGGTCCTTCTTAGGTCCACAGAGAGACCTTCATGTACTACAGTTAATGTGCTGAGCTGAAGGATTACAAATTACAATTGAATATTTGAGAAGGAGGGGAAAAAAAAGATCTCAAATATTGGGATGGGCTAAAATAAAGACAGGAATGAGAGGCTGTCTATCTCCCTTTCTCTTGCTTAAGGCCAGTCTTTCATGGCTTCTCTTAAACAGGCTCTTAATTTCTGCTGTAAGCAGAGGGAGGAGCTGTAAAGAGCGTGGCTTTAGCTAAAATGTCATTGCAAGCTGTTACTATTAAGCGAGCCCAGAGGAGGAATGAGAGGAAACAACACAGTGGTGTGCAAGGCTCTGCAATGCTTTTGTTCTGTGCCAGTGCAGCTTTCGGAGCTGAAGCAGAATTTTAGCCATGCTGCAGTGACATTTGTAAATGAGAACATGGCAAGCCTCTTAGTTTGGCCAGAATAAAATGCTCTTTTTAAGGGTGGGGGAAAGAAAAAAGAAAAAAAAAAAAAAAAGTCAGTCTGGCTTAATGAAAAAGGGAATTGGTCGGGGGGGAAAAACCAAAAAGGTTTAAGAAGCAAAACAGAATTTAGAAAGAGTACGCATGCCAAAAAGTGAGCAATCAACACAGAAGAAAGGGTCTTGCAGAAGCAGAGTGCATGGGGCAGGGAGGGAAGGGACAGCGGCTTCTGGAGTGGCACAGAGGTTTAGAAAGCTAAAATGAAAACAAAAGGCTAAGGGGGAACATTCAAATGGATATAAGGAAGAATGAATGGCTGTAAGGCATCTCAAGAATGCCTGTTACAGTCTCCAAACTGAGGACCTTTTTAAATTTGTTTGTTATGAATTTTATCCTATGTTCTGTTTTGCCGTTTAATAGGAGACTGTGTGGAAAACACAACCCTGGTTTCAAGGAGCTGACATTATTCCCTGGAATGTCACGGGTCTGTAACGTTGCTTAACGTCTCCTTTCATTTCACCGAGGAGGCGACAGATTGATTGTGGGCATCTTTGACCCCCTCTTTGTGCACAAGGTCTCTCTGTGCTGTAACAAGTGCAAATTGCAAAACGTATAAGCACATTTTGAAAAACGCAGGTGTTCATTTAAAGACCAAGAAGAGAAGCTGTCCCATCCCAGCACAAACCCAGCACAGCGGCCAGTCCCATCTCACTGGGACAGGACTGGGAGCAGAGGTGGGCTATCGCCTTTGTTTTCTCCCTTCCAACTCTCCCTGCCTCTTGCCTAATGAGGCACCAGCTATTTGTGAGCACTGAACTGCTCAGGCAGAGCTTGAAGTCTGCTGTAGAACTGATTCTTGTATGTAACGATTGTCAGTAAGGCGTGGAGAAAGCTACAGAGGAATGCCAGCACATCCATCCTGGAGGCCAGGGTAAAACTAACCCATTAGAAATAACCCCTAAGCTTCACTAGACTCCACATCAAGGGGAGAAACACCTGAGGCTTCATTTATCTTTGCTCTCAGAGGGGATTTGCAGTCTCTGCTCCCATCAGTGGAGCTCAACCAGATGAGGGGCTTGCCCTGTGGGCACAGCGCAGAGGAACCGTTTAACCAACCATGAAATGACGGAGCCAATCTCAGGGAGATTTGCTGCTCCAGCCATTCTTGGGTAACCCTGACTCCTTGGACCTGCCATAGTGGTGGGTCACAGCATGCAGCTTCAGGGCAACCTGGGTGACCTGCATCACTTCTCCATCCTTCCAGGCAGGTTGTCCCATGGTGGAGGCTGGAAATCTGGGTAGGAGTGGAGTCCCTGGAATCTTTTTCTGTCTTAATGAGGATCAGAAAACAGGTCTTCTAACACTAAACCTTAAAAACAAAGGCTTAGAATGCCAATATAATTATAGCCTCTATTGATTATTAAGTTATAGCATTTATATTGGATTGTGCTTTGATATTTACTTGCAAGAGCTGAACTTGGCCCCGATCTGCACTGGCCAGGGTTTTTGTAACGAGTTCTGGCAGTTTTACTTCAGGGATTTACACATTCACCCAGTGATACAACGATTTCATTAAATACGGGGTTTAAGTAAACCTCCAAAGTGAAATTCATCTGCTCTGACATCAGATCCAGGCAAAAATGGGTCACATGGAAAATGGTACATGAGATTGGGCTATTAAGAATAATTAATACTAAATTTAATTGTCAATTACTTAGCAAGAGTGATATTTGGCTTTAAAAGGCCATCTATATTTATGGTGCTACATAGTACTATAAAAAATAATCTGTTTTACTGAGATGAACATAAAGTGGTAACGAATGCAAATGTTGGGCTCCTTTTATCTGCAGGCAGTGCAGGTAGACAATGGCTGATACACACACGTTAATCAGAACTTCAGAAAGCATCTTCTAACTGTTTCTGCCTCAGTACAGGCTGGATTTTAATTCTTTTGGGAAAGGAGGCAATAGATTTTAGACTTGGTGTTATTTACATATAAAAGATTAATCTGTTCATGTTAACGAGCTGTCTAGTGTAACCACTTATCCCAGGGCAGGTGATGCATATAGGCTGCATGTGTATATACAGAGATATTCTTTCCCTGTTACTTTGTGGTGTCTTTGAGTATTTTCTATGTTGTTTCCTGCGTGTAGTTTAAATGCTGATCCCTTACAATCTCCTTTGTTCCCATGTTCACAGTATTACTCCTGATACACTACACCCTTTCTTACCCATCGGCTATTTTTCCCCACTCTGTGAAGCCTTTAGATATAGGTATAAAGGAGAGGAGATAAAGGAAATAACTAAAGAATATGTAATGGAATGAATTTAGGAAAAAAAAAAAAAAAAACAACAAAAAAACTCAGCAACATAAGGAATTGGTAACTAATGAGTAGGAAGTACCATACAGTATGTCATTCATTTAGCCCTCTCTGTACAGGGTAGTACCAGATGGTGCCCTGAGGGACTTGGATGTTCCCATCTATGCTCTAACACTACTAAAGAGGTGAGATGAGAAAAGGAGATGAGATAGATAACACCAATCTGCCCAGCAGAAAAATGATTATGATTACATAACTAATGACCCAGGGAATTAGACAATATCAAAAGTAGGAAGCACGCCAATTTGTGCTGTGACATGTCTGAGCAGCAAGAGCAATATGATGATGGTATAAGCGGAGTTTATTTGAATGTATAATGGTTAAGAAAAAAAATAATAAAGGGAGGTTCTTTCTAAAGCCTTCAAAACAGTTCTGTTCAGTCAACACAAATTTCTCTAGATGTTTGCTGATAAAACTCCACTATTGTGCACTATTGAAATAATACTAACTAGGATGCACATTTACATGTTCTCTTTTTGCGCTGCTTAGCTCAACTGGGAACTTGTTAGAATCTGATTTTCCTCCAGTTATGTTAAATAGTTTTCCTGTTGAATGCAGTAGTAGCAGGATCGAGACCTTAGTGCTGCTATTGAGGAGAAGCAGCTTGTGCCTTGTCTGTACAAGAGCTGTCATACTGGTTCTTAGTCTGGCTTATGGCACGTGGTTGAGTGCTGAGGCTCCTGTGCTGATGGGCTTTACAGCACTAGGGAATAGCTGAAGGACTGTGTGTCGTGGAAGAGTGTCTGGTGTAGGACCAAGCAGAGGTCTTGATTGTAGATCTTAGGAAAGAATGGGGTCATGGCACCATAGGCAACTGAAATATTCCACATCGGAATATTCTGGGGAGAGGAATGTTGGCTGAAATTTTGAGTTACTCAGAAAAAGGCTTTATTTAACCTAATTCCCTCCCGCAATTGTTCTAAATTTTTATTTATTTTTTTAAATTTTATTTTGATGTTTGGGAATAGATCACAAGCTCTTTTTATTTCTGCTATAACATCCTGATGTTGGTGTCTAAATACACATCTACTAGATATTTTCATTTCTAAACCTAACTTTGGTGTGCTACAGCATGGGTAGCTTAGAGGTCTGGCTATAAAATGTGGAGCAGTCCAAAATGATATAAAATGCAGCTTTTTACCATCTGCTAGAAAATGTTAGTGAGCTGGTGATTTCATTCTGTATTTTAGACAGGTGTCCACATCCATAAAAATGTGACTAGAAATGACATCTTTGTTGACAGTCTCATCAGATTAATTGGACTTCAGGACTGAGCTAATTCTCACATCAAGAGGCTTGAGAACATACTGTTGGAGCTGTGTGAAGAACCTTGAACTCCTGTTTCTTGTGCTGTCGCCAGATCATAACAGCTTTGATGGACTGGATTAGGAAATCAATATACACACATTGACATGCTAATCCCTCCAGGGACCCTCATTAAATAACGTTCAGATGAAGGGGCTATAACAGTACGTGTAGAATCAATGGCTGCACTGAGTGTTTGGTTTGGTTCTTTCAAACAATTTAACACAAAAGCTTATAAAATATTAAAAATATATATTAACCTCTGCAAAATGTGGAATTTATCATTAAAATGGACCTAAAACGTTAAAAACATGAAAAAGGGTCAGGTTTTGATTGTACATATGCATTAATGTGAAGAAACTCCTAGGAGTGAAAAGGATCTGCTGGGTCACAAGTTCAGTTCTCTGCTGTAGGAGATATCCATGCCGTGTAATACCTTCCATAAAGTGATCAAGCACTGTTTTAAAACTAATTAGAATTTTTCTCCTCCTGGGACTCTGCTCTGTAACTGTTCTCCAATAATGGGTAGAGACCTTCATCTAATTTCAGACTAAATTTATTCTTAGCTAATTTATATTAATTTTTTTTTCCTCTTCTTTTAACTTACAAATCCTTTTCTTCCTCTTTGTTGTTCACATGATGTATTTACAGGCAGAGGCATCTACTCACAGTTTTTTCTCTCTAAGGATGAGTTAGCAAAACTTAGTGAATATTGTCTCATTAAAGGATTCCTGCCCCTTGTTCATCACCATAGTCCTTTTTTGCGTCTGCTCCTGCAGGAGTTCAGTCTTTCTGAACGTCAGTGACACCACTTTTTCTGTGCTCCATATGCCATGTCACCATCATACTTCACCAGCTTCAATTCTTTGCCTTGTACAAACCTTCCAGACTTGCTGCAGGACAGCAGATGTTTCTCCAAGCAACCTGCCAGGGTGGTGGCTGAATTCCTGCCAGTACAAGTGTTTTGGCAGCGCTGCCTTTGCCCGAGGCTTTCTGATTGCGATGAACCAATGTTTATCAGTGTGTGTACTGGGGAATAAAAAGTCACTGAAATATTCTGCTTAAACTCTGGTTTATATTTTACTCTTTTGACTTGATTTTCAATCTGTTAGGAGTTGCTGACCCAATATTACAATAAATAGAACCACTTTAGTTTTGTACTGCTCTCGAATTCGCAGCAGAGATTCAAATTGTTGTTACTATTTAGATATTTTGTAAAAAAGAAATTGCAGCATCAGATTTTCTGAGGGGATATTTTTAACCCCTTGAACATACTTTTTTTATTGCTAGCTCGTTTACATGGAAATAATAGTGTGTATGATACTGAGCATGTCAGTTACTGCGTAAGTCACACATAATTGTTGTTTTGGGGGGCTTTTTTAGTATATCTGTGGAGAAAGTTCTCATACAGCTCACCAAGGTACCTGGGGTTACCGAATTCAGTGTTCTGGAGTTTTTAAAGATTGTTGACCAAAAAGCCTCAGTGATTGCTGTTAGGTTTATTTATTGTTCTTATCCTATTGGGTAATGACAAATTTTAGTGAAATGTTTTGGGAATCAAGCAGAAAAAGGAAAGAGAGCAAAAAGATTTGGATGCCTTCACTCAGGTTCTTTATCCAGACTCATGCTCGTGATTATTACTTAAAATATATGAACAGCCAATACAATTCCTATGGTAGAGTTTTCCATGCTTTTGTATATGATGATTAAAATGTTTCAGTGACTGATTATTCTAACTATTTACTATTAAAAAATATAAAAGTCTAACTACCAATTTAGCGAAGAAATAGGCTATCCCAACACACAAAAAACTTAGTCAAGTAGAGTTGACACTTGGCAGTCAGTCCCAGCTCTCCCAGTTAATAGGACCATGTTACGTACAGTGGTGTATTTGGCTCTCTCTGTTCACATAGGCATTGGATGGTAAGTTCCTACTATTAACAGAAACCTCTGTGATGGGGGGTTGCATCCAGTCCTACACTGTGAGTAAGGCACTGGAAGGCTTTTCTCAAGTAGAAGAGGATCATTCACATCCCTCCAGGATGCTGAGTGTTCCTGTTTCATGGGATTACGTTATCAGTTTTGACTTCAAATAAACACCTGACAGAGTTTTCCCAACTGTAAATTATATTTTTTTTTTCTTCATTTGATCTCTCCTCTCCTTCTTGATCCTCAAAGTAGGCATCACATGACTCCACTTAATTGATTACTTTGCTGTTATCTGTTTTATCTAGTGTTATTAGTAAGAGCCTTCTTATCTCATTTTGGAAGGTTTGTTAATAGAGAGATCATCTGGATCAATATCCACATAATAGAGATGCTAATTGCTTTGTCTACAGCTGTGTTAACTTCTAGTCCTCCTTGCCAATCTTGCACGCTGCCGCAGCGGGAACTCTTGATAGACTCTCAAAATACACTGCACACCTTAACTCACTTCATTGCTGTGTATTATACATGTAAGATTTAGCCCTAACTGGGACACACCCCAGAATTTTGGAGGAAATCTGCAGTTTCTGGGCTCTTTTCTTTTATATATATGTGTATATATATATGTATATATATACATATACATATATATAAAATCATATGTATATGTATATATAAGTTCTTTTATATATGTATATATAAAAAATAGACTTGATCTGCTGCTGTTTTGCATCCTGTGGTACCGAAGGGCTGGCAGAACGTTGTACAGAAAAGCAGGTGATCCATCTTGTACTCTGTAGTTCTGCCCACTCTGTTTATACAGGTTTCACAAAATTGTTTTTGTAGAGCCAATGTAGTTAAATCATTCTTGATGGCTATCTAAATCGTCCTCCTCTGGGTTTGAGAGTGCCTTATTTTAATAAATAGGTAGAAATTTACACTTGTTTTCAGCCTGATTTACAGTAAAATATTAGAACCTTCCTGCATGAATTATGTTTGAGTTAAGCCATTTTTTTAAGTGTATTTTAAATATACTTCCAGTAAGGTGGGGGAGGAAAATTGTTCGTAAAGTTTCTAGCAAGCTGCCAGGTAAATTACAAAAATTCACTGTTATCACTGGTGAGGAACATTAATTTATGAAAGAGAGAGATTATTTTAATTATTTTTTTATAAGGAGAGATTTGTATGTGGTGAGATAGAATATTTGGTAGAGAAAAATAGCAGATTATTTTAGGTAAAGGTGACAGGATGACAGATGGTATAGAGAAAGTTGTATAAATATTAATGCAGATGTGGGGAAAGGAATAGGAAAAGTTAAATGGAGAGTCTGGAGGCAGAAGAACAGGTATGTGGCCAGGTCAAGAGCATGGAAGCTTTTACTTGTAGTGTCAGGAAGTTTTTTCATGTGTTGAATAGTAAGTCACTGGTGAAATCAAAGAAGAGGTGATAGACCTGTAGAAGAATGTGACTAGTTTGTCAGCTTATGGTTTTTGGTTAATTCCCATCTCTCTATCTAAAATCTTTCCCCTTTCAGCCCAGTTGCAAACTGCTCAGTAAGGAATTTAATTCTGAAGTAAGAGAAGTATTTTGTTATATTTAAAAGGGTAGGTCAACGGATCTTGTAGAAAAGAACAGAAATCTGTATTTTAACTTGATATATTCCAATATTATCTCAACACCCTTTGGGATGGTAGCGTTGATTGTGAAATGCCTCTACTTTGATCTTACCTTCTCATAACACACCTGGGATCACTGAGTAAATATGAATACAGAGAACACTGTATTTGTCTTTTTTAGTTTGTGTTGTGTTTAAACCACTTATCTTTGTCTTGATACAGAACGACAGCTAGCTTTTAAAGACAGCAGAGAAAGCTGCAGCATTAGCTTTCCTCCCTTTCCCCATTTTCTCAAGCCTTAGGATTGAATAGAAATGTGTAAATAATTGGTCAATGAAAGGGAGGAGGCACTGACAATCACTCGTAAGCAGCCTTTCAAGGTCAGATCTGGAGAACAACCAAAGAGATGGCCTGGGAAGTTTGTTATCTATCTATCTGTTCAAACATTGTTCTCTCTACTCTTTTGTTTTGTTTTGTTTTTCTTTTTTTTACTGCTGTAAGAAAATGGCAGACTCAGTTTTATATACATATATATATATATATGTCTGTGTGTGTATATTTGTGCAGCACAAAGCTTGTGTACATGTACACTAGAGACAGCATGGAAGGCAATGATCAGTTTGATAGACTATATCACAAAAACCACATACAAAATACTCCCTGTTCTTCTAAATTATAATTGTTTCTTTTTTTTTCTACCTATTCTGAATAAATTGCCCTGACACAAAGTGTCATTAAATGCTCCTCTTTTACAACTTACCATTTTAACATGTCCAAATTTCAATCCTAACATTGTATTCCTTTGTGAATTGAGACTTTATTCATTACATTCCTTTTTAGTCTAATAGTTATTATTATGCTGCTCATACTTTAGCTTCAGAGCTAATTATAGTCTTTGGCTATCTCCTTCTGGAATATAGATACTGATATATATTAATAACACGTACCTTGCTCTCCAGCCAGCACTTATTTCACAAGGATTCTGTGATTTTGTCCTCTTACACTGACTAAAATGTCCCAATTCTATTTGCATTATCATTTTTCCATGCTGAAAAGCATTATCTACTAGAAAATCTCTGCAAAGAGAGATCACAGCCCCTCCCTCCCCTGCTATCATTGGAAATCCCTTAATATAACCATGTACTGTCAACTCACACATAATGAAAACGTCAATAGTCCTCAGATTGGAACAGTTAAGGTGCTGAAACAGATGTAGCCCAATACGAAATAAATCAGATGAAGAGGGAGATGGCTTGGTCACGCAGTCATTAAAAAAAAAATTAAAAATAAAACCAACCTTCAAACCTAAATTAACCATGAAAATCCTGCTAGTAAGATCACATTGCAAACAATGTGAAGCGGTAGGTTCTGGCCCAGAAGTCATGTTGAGTGCGATGCCGCAGCTTGGATCCAGAGGGATCAAACAGAATGAAGTCTTAGTGCCTGCTCCCTGCCGATGGGATGGCAAACCTTGTAATTCCCATTTCATTTCTCACCTCTCCTGACCAGAATACAGGAAAGAATTATCATTTTGTTCAACCTTCACCTTTCTAAATCCTATGAAAGCAGGATAGAAGTTAGAGAGAGAAGTTCTGGTATTCGTGCTAATTACAGACACAATTGTAGTGGAGCAGCTATGAAATGCTTAGATAAAATTATTGAAACTGTGGGTACTGCTTTTCTCAGTGTGTGTCCTTGAAGAGTGAGAGGGGAAAACCAAAGCTTGTCCTTTCATATAGCATTCATGCTTTTGGATTAGCTTCTTCACATTAACATGGTTCTCAGTCAAAGACAAGGTCAACATCTGAACCTGTGCGGGAAATTTAACATCCCAAACAACGTTTTGAATTACCTTTTTTTTTTTGTTTGGTTGGTTTTTTTCTCCCCCTATCAGGTCTTTGTAGATCCACATGAGTAATACACCATTGGTTAAGACCTGCAAAACAGTCACAAAATTACCTGAAAACTACTGTTTAATAATCAGTGGAAAAATAGCTCCCATTAAAGGGGTCCATTGTGGGGTTTATGAACAGGGTAGTATTCACACAATTTATGCAATTTAGAAATTTCAGGGAAGACTCAGAGAATGGTAAAGTGGTTAGAAAATTTGTCTGTCAGTGGGAGACTGCAGGTGCAACGTGAATATTAACAATTCACCACATCAGTCTCTGCTTTTCCTTATGCGAACCTATATCTGGATAATCAACTACTTTCAAAAGTTACAGTGTAAGACACTTGTCAGAGAGAAAAAAAAATAAAAATCATAGTCTTAACAGGCATGGCAATTAATCATTTCAACAACTGAATATTATTTCTGGATTTTCTCTCAACAGCAATTTAAAAAAAAATAAAAAATTCCACCTCCTGAAAAGTCTGAATCAAGCAAAGCAACAGGCATGGCAATTAATCATTTCAACAACTAAATATTATTTCTGGATTTTCTCTCAACAACAATTAAAAAAAAACCAAAACAAAATCCACTTCCTGCAAAGTCTGAATCAAGCAAAGATTCATTCAAAAGGTTTTCAGGGCCAGTATTAGCCCATGAGGTAAAATGAATGACTAGTGTAGATATCATCAAGGTTTCTAAACTACTTGTAGTCCTATAGAATTTAACAGTACTCAGGAATATAGTTCAAGTCCTTCTGGAAAGACATCCTTTAAATTCAATACTATCTGGATAAAATTGCAGTAAGAGGCGTTGCTCATATGTGTGCTTACAGCACGTGTTTTTCACTTGATGGAATAGAGCCATGATCAGTAAGGATGTTCTAAAACACATGAATCTGTCTCATATTTTTGCATGTACTTAAAATGAAAACAGAATGCTAATCCCACTTTGCTGTCCATTCATCATTTCTTAGCTTGCCTCATCTGCACTCATACACTGAGATCATGATTTTTCTCAACATTTCCACTCTGAAATGACCAAAATCTATAGACTGTTTGTATTTACCTTCTCAATGGCTGTTTTAGTCCACATTGTATATTATATTTATCTTTGAAATCACTTTTAATTCAAAATTGTAATAATTCTATTTATGTGGTGACCACTTTGTTTTCCTGTGAGCTGTGTGACATTGATATCCTGCAAGGACATCTAGGAAAGACACAAGTGATATCCCTATTAATGCGAGATAATCTTATTAATGAGTGAAAAAGAAATAAGTACGTTGTTCAAAAAACAACAATTAAAAGACAAGTAATATCATAAAGAAGCATAACAGCATTGGGGAGGTTTTCTTGTTCTTGAGAAATTCTCATCTTTTTGAAGAGTATTTACAGGACATTTCTGGATGGTTGTAAGATTAAGTGCCTGTACCATCGAATATTTCAGTTCTATGGATGGTATATGTTCCTCACGAGTGACATTCTTGTAAATTAGTCTTTGCCAGATGCTTCGTCTTGTGGCCTAAATTGCTGTAAAACCCATTAAGATATATTATGCACATAAAAGGGACGGAGTAGCTGCAGAATCATGGCTATAAGGGATTATGTGTTACTTGATTGTTATCCATTAAACAAAAAGAATCTCATCATCCCACTTGAATCTTACTTTAGGTGCTTGTGTTTGAATTTGTAATGAAGATTAAAGGCTGTAGTCGCAATCTGCCCACGTAATTTCTCCTGCCTTGTGCTATTGTTCATTAAACACTGGTTATTCCTTTGTGTTTGTGTTTCTGTAAAAAGGTATCAGGGAAACTCTGAAATATCTGCACCGATATTTTAAATCATGTGTATCTGGGTGAAAGGGCAGCTGTTAGGGAAGGGGGTCCCTGACCGTGCCCCTGACCCTCGGGTGCTGTCATCCATGAGGCTGTGCCATCATCTCCTCAGTGAAATACACTCCAGACTAAGAAGGACGGAACTTATTTATTAACAGATCAAAATGATGTCGTATTTACTTAGAGATTCAAGGCTCTGGTTTGGCATACGTTATATGTCTATCACTCTTTTGCAAGCACTTGATTGCAAGCTGCTGAGGGCTGGCATTATCCAGAAATAACTGGGACTTGGGTATTCTCTCAAGAGCTGAGTCAGGCAATAACACTGCTCACCCCAGGCTTGTGTAGTATAAAAGTGTAACCCAGCAACAATATGACCTTAGCCCATGCACTCAGTCTTTTCTTTCTTATTTTCTTTTTTTTCCTTTTTGAGTTACAATATTTATTTATTTGTCTACTTGGTATCCATTGCAATAATACAAATAACATTGAAAAAAATCATTTTCAAAAATATTTCCCAGCATAACTTCTGCAAATATTGGCTTTGTTCCCTGAGAATCCATGCTAAATACTGCCTGTTACATCATGTTTTGAGTCCTTGCTTCGGAGTTTAAAACCTCAATGAGTGTAGGAGAAAAAAAATGAATGAGTTCACCTTTGATCCATTTGCCTCAGTTTTTCTTCAACTGTTTTGTTTTCACTTGAAGATCTATAGTTTCCTTCCTTAAAATCTTGGCATTGTTTGTCTCTGAAGAATTTCTCTGGGAATTCACAGCAAGTGAATACTCTGCAAGTATTTCAAAATATCTTTTTTTTCATGTCAGCGGTTGCTGAACATTTCACCAAACGTTTCTGAGTTGCCACCACATTGGGTGAGCTCCTGCAAGGAAGGGGTGATGGAGCTGAGGAGATGAAGGACTGGACGCTTTCAGGCTATTTCTGCTATGAGGGAGGTCACTTTTTTCAGTAAAAAAGAGCTTGTGGACACTGACAGGCTGAGATTTAACTTGTTTTACAGACTCTGTTTCTCATCTGCTTCTGTCATGGTGGAGAGCTGCATTTCCTTGTCTCTGAAGGATGGTTGAGGTCTCCTAAAATCCATGTGGGGATCTCTGCCTCCAGCAGTTGGGACTGGGGTGCTTGGGTTCCTAGATAATTCAAGTGAGAAGGATTCAGCTTGATTAGACACCTGATCATGTCACCCTGGCCCAGGTGGTTCTTTTTTAGTCCCTTTTATTTCTCCTGAAACTTGTCCTCTGGTTGTTCTGAAATGCAGATACCGTATTTAGCATCCTGGCTTTTTATATGGGTGTGTGGTGTGTTGAGGGAGGATGAACTCTTCCTTTGCATTTCTCTGTGGTTCACTTTTCCATGACTACATCTTCCTTCTCTCAACATTTTTTGATAGAACAATGGTATCTACACGCTCACGGGGTACCTGCAGAGCTGGGACTGCAGATCAGTGCCAGTGTCACCCGTGTGTCCTTGGTAATGCAGCCTCAGCAGCCTGTGGGTACTAGATGTGACAGTCTGGTGTCACTGTAAATGGTAACAAAATGATATGAAGAGTGTGTAGGTTGAAGCACTTTCCTTTCCTTTCAGGTGGAAAGCAGATAATACCTCAGGGTTTTATTGTTATTCCGTTTTTCTCAAAACAATATACTGGGAAATGTCTGTATCAGCTGTAACCCTCCTCCTTTCAAGTTCAGCCTTAGATCTCTGTTTCTTTGGGGACACAATGAGAGTGAGGGGATTAGTTTTAATATTCATTTATAATCCCAACGTGGTTTCTTTTCAAACAGAAAATTGCTCCTTATGCCGAACGATGCTGAAATGCACGCAGGGCTCGGAGAACTCTATCTGGTTTAAGCTTGGAAATGAAAAATTTTGAGAAATGATGACCGTGTAGATTTCTTGATTCTTTTTGTCATGTAGGTCCCTTAGAAGATTAGATGTCGGAGTGATTTCATGCTGTGTGATATCATGTCATTGGCAGGGTTTCTTTGGTAATAGAATTCAGATTTTTTTCAAAGTACAGTGGCTGCTAAATCAGACTGCATGAAAAGCCAGGTTTTAGGTCTTGTAATTGTGACACTTCAATGAGAAGCTTAAAAACTGATGTGAGAGGCAGTGCTGCTGCTGAGAAGTGTATCTCCAGCTACAAAGGTGTAGGACAGAACTGTCAGTGGAGGAAAAATACCTTAGAAATAGTTACTGTTTAAGTGAGCGGCTGCGTGGTGCTTAGCTGCCAGCTGGGGTTAAACCATGACACCCTGAAGGTAGTATTCTTTTTTAATTTATCATCATATCCTGCGGATGGTCATATGGGCTTTCAAGAGGATAATACAGGTGTTTTCTTACATGCAGAGCACATGTACTGAGGTAGTTATTACCCTACACAGCAAATGTATGTGACTGTAATTATTTTTACACTCTGCAAATAAACCCATTGAAATTATTTGGACTGGTTGTTTAAGTTGAAATCATTCATGAATCTTTGCAAGACTGGCACTTAAATATTTATGTAGTGGGCTGAAACGGAGGTTTTCTAGCACATAAAATGACACTTATGGAATGATGCCACACAATCCCTTCCACTTGAGTAGGCAAACTGAATAGGTAGGCAGAAACCTGAGACACAGAGTATTTCTTCTGACTTTGTAAAAATGATGCTGACCATGGCAATAATAGTGGAGTCACATCTTCTCACACAGGACCTTTCTTCACTGTCCTGGACAGGGGATGCATGGAAATGAGGTAGAGCCTGGGCAGTTTTCTCTTCAGGACGTCTGAGAATAAGTAGGTGCAGAGCTACAGCAGGTTTGGGTGATAAATAAGAAGCTACTAAAATACTTGTGTTTCCTCTTTCCTCCAAGACTGCCCTTGCCTTTCCATAATAATTTCTGAAGGATACTGTTGGCTTAGCAGATGAACTTCTTGTTCTCTCTTAAAGCCTTTCCAGGGGAAAGGAGGGGATGAGAACTGAGGGAGACTGGTTCATTTGAGGTGCCCTCAATGGGCACTTACAATTAACAACTGAATGCATCAGTTGCTTTAAATAGCCTGACTACAGTCATTCAAAAAAATAACAAAAGGCGGCCGGACTGATTAACATTTGGTGGAGTTTGAATGTTGAACCTTTTTCAGATGTATGGGGGTGAGTGAGGAAGTCTTTCTCTCTCCCACACACACATCTGTTTACAAGTTGGGGATGGCTATTTAGGAAGAGTGACATGAAGTTTGGCCTGGATTGCTCAGCCCAGTAAGCTTTTGACTGGTTTAATTCCTTTTATTTGTAACTGAATTATCAAAGTGAAAGGAGCAGAAAGCAGCAGCAGTCTGGATTTGGGCACTCGCTGGTGTCCCTTTCTGGGAGAAAATCAGTTGGAAGGAGCTGCTCCATATTTACAGCTGTTGAGCTGTGGGGCAGAGCGTTGAATAGAGTACAGTGGAGGGAAATCTCAATTTTAAATGAGTTCATACAAGGCAAAGGTTTAATTTAGTGGGAGAATGTGGATAACAAACTTGTCCTATTCATGTACAGCACAGTCTGTGGATTAGCTGGACTTCATGTGTGACTAAACAGTCACGTATGAACGGCCATGGTCTGAAATCAGAACCCTGCCCCAAATGTAACTACATCTGAGCCCTGTCTACAAATTTGAATTAGGTAAGAAATGCAGCCGTGCACTTGGAGCATGTACTTGTTTACAAATCAAATTAAACATCAAATAAATAAATAAATAAATGCTAAAAAATTAGGTCTTGATGAGAGAGCTCCTTTTAACAACATCTATGAACAACTTTGGGGATTGTGTTGCTGTGTTTCCTGCAATGAAAATGTTCATAAACTGAGGCAATTTTTGAGCATGACCATTTATTTCAAATGAATAGATTAAAAAAGCTTTAGGAAAGCAGAAGGTGTGGATTTAAATGCAGAATGTAGGAATTGCTGCTGTGAAATCTATAATTCAATCTTGGTTTATCATCCTAAGCAAAAGATGGATTTCCAGTAATGGATTGTCAGTTTTAAACTACACAGTATTTTTTTTGTAATAGGCACAAGTAGATTCTTGTCAACTCAGCATACAATATTTTTCCACATAAATATTTTTTCCTTACGATATTCAGTGCTGGTACCTGTAAATTTTAACAAGAGACCACATTTTGTGAGGGCATTTGCTCACATTATGAGCAGAGAAGTACTGGAAGTAAAATACTTCTGCAATTAAAATTATCCAGTTTCAGCTGAAATCTCCCTTATTTATGCAGGGCAGAAGCTTATCATAATTTATTCAGGGATTGCTTTTTTTTTTGTACCTGAAGACAGGCCTTGCTAGTAAGAGGTTATAACCCTGGAAAAAGAAGCCAGTAATTACACCTGCCAGCATTTCCCTCTGGCCACTGGTACAATTACCCATCAAGGATAATTGTCACCTAGCTAATGGGATAAGCTTTTGTTTGTTTGGGTTGGTTTTGTGTGTTTTCCCCCTACTTAGCAAGGGGAGGTCTATTAACTGGTGAGGGTCCATCAGGAATATGCTACTGGGTACATAAGGACAGTACTTTAAGCAACCTGAAAGGGACAGGCACTTTTAAGGAGCCAGGACAGCGGAAGAAATAAATGTCTTTCATCTTATTTTTGACATTAAAATTCCCAAACTGCTTGCTGCTCTAGTGCTGCATATGCCTGGAGATGCCCCCAGAGGAGCAGGCAGCCAGATGTCCTCCACCTGAGCCGGTTGTTCTCCCTCCAGGCTGAGATGGGCAACAGGTCTTCTCAGGGGCCAGCTCAAGAAGCCACAGTTAAGGTGTTTTCTTTCAAGGTGGCAACAGCACTAGTTGTATTTCATACAATGACAGCATGGTGAGACAAGATGAGACCTCCCCCCTAAACACCACCTTCCACTGAGCAACATGAACTCACATATCCTGAGAGCTCATGGATGAAGAGGAGCACCCGTCATCTTTTATTCCTGCTCACAGTTGTCACACCAAAGGCTGTCTTGAGGCCAGAAAAAGGGAGAAAGTCAGAGAGAGAGAAAATCTACAGCTCAGCTGAGGTACTTGCTGGGACTTGGGGAATCCAGAGAGCCAGCTCCAGCATCACCGACCTGGATTTACAGGTTTATAGTTTACATCCCATTGCTGACTAATAATGTGTTCTCTGATGGGTGCTAGATCCTCATCAGGTAGAGGGGGAAAGGGAACCTGGATATTCTTCTAGAGGCCAGCAAACTATAAAAATAGATCAGATCCATACCAATTTCTCTGAATTTCTGTCAACCTCTGAAGATCAAACTGGACCCAGAATTACAAATGGAAGGGACATCCTTCTCCATCAGAGAGTAGTGTGAGTTTGCTCTGTGTTTAGTGTTTGCTGATGGCTGACTCTAAAACCAGCTCTTGATCAGCACGTGGATCTTTTTAATGTATTTTGACAAATGCTTGATTACCTTGGTGCACTTTATCCTCCAGAGTCTACCTCCAGTAGCTGGCACTGCAGTGAAAATGTCTACATCCTTCATCTACCCCAGCTGCATTTCTTTGAGTGTAGCAGAGCTCTCCAGATCTACTTCAGGACTCTACGTGGCACATTTCTCCTGTGTCTGTTCCCTAACAATTGCAGTTTTGTTCCATTGTAATCTTTCCTACACAGCTAGATGTCTGTATTTCAACGTATGTTTAAATATCTGAAAGGATATTATTAACTCATATTACTTGTATTTAAAATATGCAAACCCATTAATCCAAATTACCTGCTGGCTTACTGCTGAATTTGGTTTTCAGAATAAATCCTGTTACCTTTCAAAGAGCACAAAAATTGGGCTCTAAATAACTTCTGTTATAAAAAAAATTAAAACTATGAATAAGGATGTTTTAAACTCTTTAAACCATCTGCACGCTGCCAGCTTACCTATTGTGCCTTTAATTTAAAAGGAGTGCTAAAATGAGTGCAAACACTGAAAATTATGGCTCTGTGTGGAATACTAATCCTCAATATTCACATGTTTCTGACATTTTAAAATTCCCCAGACTCTCGTTCCTCCAAGTTCCCGTTACGGTACTTGTGAGGATATTGTGTAGTTAGGCGGAAGAAATGAAAGCTAGGAGGATCTCTCCAGGGCTGCTCCGTGTGAGTTTGAGAACCTCATGTAATTTTGGGATTCATCAGATTCAAATCAATATTTCTTCCCTCAATATTAAGGGAGGCAATATGAACTGTTATTCCATCAGGAGTGAAATAGCCTTTTTTTTAACCGTTCTTCTTCTTCGTCCTGATTCACATAATCAGTGAAAAGGACATTTCTTCTACAGACAGGTCATCAAACCAGAAAGATAAACATGGTTCTTTCAGATTTGGATATCATCCCCCATTGTCAACATTTTACCATTGGAATTCAATTGCCAGTCCTACCAATGACACACAAAGCAGAAAGAAGTGCATCATCCTTCTTTTCTTGAGAGGGTACCAGGGAGCTGAGTCATCAAAGCAGACACACCTTCATGCCTTTCACTAGGTGACAGATTTAGTCTGGAGTTGTGAAGATGAAGACTAGTCAGGATCAGACTGTAGCTATGCTCAGAGGGTTATAGAACACCGGAGTAGTATTGGCTAAAGGCCATAGGGTGAGAGTTTGCAGAAGAACCTGGGATTTGTATTTGAGGCCAGATTTTTTCACAGTTTCTTCTGCCTTAGGTGACAGTTGGCTACTATGTTCTTCCCTGTGGATCACAGAAAGCATGTACGGATATTGTAAAAGTTTGGTGTGAACAGAGCTTTTCTAAAAATTGTTGCTTCAAAAATGACCTCCTGAAATATCTTTAGTCACATGTAAAAAATAATCCTTTAGGATCGTTAATATCAACTTCCCATATCCTACACCTGGGATGTAGGTAGGCAAGGACCTTGGCTATATGTTGGTTGCTTGGCCTCGCTCTAAGGTAGAGGTGAATTTGCATAAATTTGCATAACTGGTTTTCTGCGGAATCCAGGGTGTATCATGGAATGCAGCATATGAGGAAAGGGATCACGCTATCAGTCTGCTGCTCACCTGCAAATGTGTTTTGAGGTGTAACACTGTAGTTTGCAACTAAAGTTGGTCTTGAGATTGCTGAAAACTGTGTTGTAGGTGGAAAACCAGTTATGAGAACAATAAAGTGGCAGCAAGTCGTCTTGGCCCTGCTTGGTTGAACTTGGCCAGTATCTTGCCTAAAGAACAGCTTCCAAGTTGGAAGAGAAATGTTTATATCTGCTCTGCCCTCACTTTGCATAGATAAAAATGGTAAAAACGAAAGGCAAAACAGACTCGCTATTTTGCAACTCATTCTGAACACTGAGTCCACACAGTTGTGAATGTTCCTCATTTTACCCATTTATTTCCATTGCAGAATAACCAAGGACTTCTGATGCCTGAAAAGACATTTTATTAGACCTTATCTTCATCATCTTCTCCACTAGTTCTGAAGGATGTGACTGTAAGCAGTTAACATTTTGATGCACTTCACACAATTGCTAGCCTTTATTTTCTCTCCATTAAATCCATTACTCAGTTTACAGATGGCTAGTTTTTGGGTTTTGTTTTGGGTTTTTTTTTAATCTGGTCCTTCCTGTTTATGTCACAACAGAATCGATGCAATAAACATTGTGTTGAGTGGAGTGGAATATCAATTATTAAATAATGCCTGTTTGCCCTGACCAAACACAGAGTGGGGATTGTTTTTTTTTTTTTTTCCTCTGTCAGAGTCAAAAATTTTGGAACATGATATTGTTAGGATTTATTTTTTGTGAGCAATCCAGGTAATTAATGAACTTCACTCAGCTGTTGGTGTGGGTAGTATCTGTATTAGGATATTTGAGGCCAAAAGAGACAGCTTGGCTTTGGGGTTTTTTGGGGAGGTTTTCTTTTGGGGGTTTTTGTTGTTGTTTGGTGGGGATTTTTTTCTGCTTTTTTTTTTTTGTTTTTGTTATTAATTTAATCAACCTTGTTTTGAAAAGTGAAAGAAGCATAGAGAAAATGCGTTTGGATTCTGTGGTACTTCATTGTGATTAAATGAATAGCACGAAATAATAGCGCAGAAACCAGTGAACCTGAGGTAGACTTGAACTTTGTGGACTTCTTTTGTTGTGGATTTCTTTTCATTACCATGAAAGGCATCTTACTGTTGGCGTAGGCTCCTGCAGTCATAATAACCACCCTGAATAGGCTCTGTCACAGCACTTGAGTGGAGTCAGACCTTTGTTAACACTGGAAGCAAAATATTCATAGAATTTGATAAGGATAAGGAATCTTCCTTCCCAAGAGTGATGAACCACAGAGGGGAGTGCCAACCCTGGGAGATGTCTCGTATTGGGGCACAATTTATTTAGGTAGTTAACAAGCCTTCTTCCCCACTGCCACATCTTCTCCAGCCTTCTCCCCATCCTGTTCTTTTCTTTGCAATTAGTTCAAAAAAGGATGAGGACGACAGCAAATGTCATCTTTTCATCTTTCTGTAGTTCTTCTTTGCAGAGCAAGCAAATCTGGGGGCTCAGATATTCTGGTACTTTGAAAACCAGTAATGCAATAGGTAGGAATAAATTTGCCCTGCCTGAAATCTTATTTCAAAACATGGTATGGTCTACCATTTTAGTAATTATCGGGAAATTATGATATTTTTTCCTGGAGAAAAATAAAACAACAAATAGACAAACTAATTAAAAAACCTGATAGTGTAACATATAATGCAAAATATTTTTTTTATTTTAGAAGTCCTTTTCAGGCAAATCTTGGTGCATAATTTGGAACAGCGTCACATTCAGAACAATTACACAACTGATGTGCATTTCCAGAGGAAAACACACAAAATGGTTCCAATTTGTAAATCTTAGTAAAACCTGGGGTGAACATGAGCTGATTTGCACTTTTGCCATAAAATAAGAGACCCACAGTCACATGGTCTTGAATTTTTTTTGTTGGAATATTTCATTGCCAGAGGGGAAGGAAAAAACCAAAAACCTAAACAGCCTGTTCAATTAAAATCAATGGAGATTTTCCCAGTGACTTCAATGAAACCTAACATGGGCAGAAGATCTGTGAAGATGACTAGAAATGGTCCGTGGAGAATTTGAAGGCAGGCAGCTTTGAACTGGGTATAAAGTGAAGAGGAAAGCAGTGTAAGTGTCTGCCAGTGGGGCTGCGATAAGCAAATGTACAAACACTTCCTCTGATAGCACTGGAATTAGCTGCAATTAAATATGATTTCAATGAGGAATTGCATTTCCAGATCATCACAGCGAGAAACATTTGTGTTAAATGACAGCTGCAGCTAACTGTTGATGAGTCTCTGCAGGCGCTTCCTGGAGTTGGTGAGCTGGTTTATTTGTGTGTGCAAAGCCAGTGGAAAATTCAAGCTTCCAACAATGGGAAGAAATTGGGACAGACACACCAAAGCCCAGTAGACTACAGTGTTGTCTTTAAGTTCAGAGCATTCTTCTCTGCCCTAAAGCACACAAGGAAGCCCTGAGGTTATGCAGATGTCTCCACCCCACCAGCCCTGTTACCTACCCATGACCCATCTGTAACACTTCTTTTACCAAATCCTGGTGAATGTTGTAGAAATCTAGAGGCACACCCTAGTGTCATCGGTCCTGCTTTTGCATGTGTCTTTTTTTACCCCTCTATGTTTACGAATGTAGAAAAATGGCAGGTTAGGAGGGCAGTTCCTTAGCTACAGATTTGGACTGCAATTTTTTGCCACAAAATGCATTTGAGAACAATGAAAATCTGAAAAGTGAGGAAGCATCAAAACCTCTGCGAGAAACAGACAGAGGGAAGAAATGTGGAAGGCTGCAGACTGAAACAGGGCAGTGTCCCAAGCCATCATCTCTCTTGGGTGGATACTTTTTGTAGGGCAGTCCCACACCTCACTGGTGTCTGTTTTACCATTTTTTTCAGAATGATGCTCTGGTTCACTTAATGGAAA
This sequence comes from Antrostomus carolinensis, assembly GCF_000700745.2. NCBI lineage: Eukaryota > Metazoa > Chordata > Aves > Caprimulgiformes > Caprimulgidae > Antrostomus > Antrostomus carolinensis. The sequence continues at coordinate 24,641 of NW_010309980.1, read as the reverse complement.
AAAATAAGGATTTGCCTGAAATAGGTAGGTAGACACTGGAGCACGGTAAATACAGTACTGAAAGAACACGACTTGCATATTTCTTCTCTTCGTGTCTTTGTTTCTTCTCCTTCATCTCTCTTATCTATTATTTTGGTGTAGGTGGGATGGTGTTTTGCCTCACTGTTTTAAAAATCTGCTCTGTTTGCATGTTTCTGCTTATGCAGCGCTTAACTTAGGGAATAGTATGGATCCCTTAAGGAATTCCCTAAAAGGCAACCTTAATTAATGTTACCAGCTGTATGGAAATGTGTCTGCCCCTGGCAATGTAGGGGAATGATGCTGAATGGTGACAAGGTTGTCCTCCTCCTCTTGAGCATAATAACTCTTGATCTTTCCTATTTCAGCACACGGAGGTGCTGAGGCTGTCTCGTAATGCAGTGGCATTGCAATGCATTTGCTTGCCCACATAAATTACATCTATACCAATCATTTTTCTCAGTAATTGTGTTTTAGGAAAAGGTGAAGGAGTACATGCACTTAATGACAGCTCCAAACCAGAAGCACGGTGATCATCAAAGGTGTCCTGATTTTTAGAAAGCCTTACAGAAAGTAATTGAGCCAGAGCATTTGCAGTTAGAATTTCATAGAAATGAAAACTGTTGCAATATGTAGTATGAACATGTCCAGGACCAGCTGTACAGTGCTACTGGCAGGACGGCTTATCAGCGTAGGTGAGTGATGGCAGGAGACGCTTGCCCAGCCGCTCTAACTGATATCTGCCCTCCAGGTACTTGTCAGAAAAGATTGTCATCTGGTTGCACTTTGCAATGACAGGATTTGTCTTCATTGCCCCCAAACAATGTGTCTGTGTGTGGGCACATGTGTGTTTTAAAACAGGGTGGAGAATATTTTTATCTTGCCTCCCAAATTATAATTTGGTTCATGGATTTATTTATTTGGAAGAAGATTGCAATAAAAATGACGTGGCCTAAGTCCAGACTGAGCCTCCAGATGTCGGGTACTTTGGAGCTGAGCTGTGACCAGGCAGTCACAGTTGAGTTTAGGTTTGAATGAAGCTGCTGACACCAGGTGATCTCTTGATGTCCTCTGGTACCACCAACTAATCACTGTCTCTGCTGCTGAGACATACTTGTCCATGTATGGTGATGCTTTTATTCACAGGTGGCTTTTTGTTAACAATATTTGCTGTTTCCTGCCTCTTTCTCTCCCTCTGGTCTCTGACAGTTGACTCACTAATCCTGTTTCTTTTTCTTTGCCTTTCCTACCCACAGTAGTACCTTTCCTTTTGCTTTTCTTCTGTGACAGAGGTGGGCTCTGCTGCAGACTTCCATTATCATTAGGCTGTACATTTTCACGTGTGGAGATTTTGTGGTGTTATGGACAGTCCAAACTGTTCCAAAGGTGAGGAACAGACTTATTGCAGTCATAGTCTCATAGGAGTTTACATAAACATTTAATTCTGTGTCCCACAGAAGTCCTAAGGGAGTCTGAGACTGGGTGTGTCATACATACGTGTGGACACGTGTAAGTCTACATGTTTGTACTGGCTAAAGCCTTCACATGGATGCAGTTATTCTTCAGTAAAATTTACTTAATTTGGGCAGCTAATGCTGCCTAAACTGAAGCTGTTTGCCAGGATGAGCCATGTCTCTGCTAGGAAGGTGTCTTAGGATGGTTTTTAGTTTAGACAGCCCATACATAGAGATGATGAGTTAATACAGTTACCAGAATTTCATGCATCCGTGCACATGATTTAATCCACAATTTATGATCTGATCCTGATCCTGCAGCAGCTACAGACAGTGAGAAAACTTTTGTTTCTACTTTTGGTGAATTTAGGAACTGCTCAGTGCTTCTTTTTTGTGACTCACTCAACCTTTGGGAAGAGTTTTGTCTAGAAATAGCTGGCGAGCTCCACGGTTGCTGCACAGTGGCTCTTGGCAGTGGCTCTTCATTCACCTCCGCAGGAAGGGAGGAAACCAAAACCCTATGCTCTGTAAAGCTCATCTGCAGAGCTACGGTGTCGTCATGAGTTATTGCAAAGCTCTTAGAACGTGAGAGGGTCATGGAGGGTCCTCAATGGAGATATTCAAGAGCATGATAACAAAACGCCTTTCAGGGATGCGTAATTAGGAGCTTGAGCCCACTGCTTTGATTCAGTGAGATTACTCAAGTGAGTAAGAGCTTCAAGATTTAACTTTCTTGCTTTTCAGTGACAATAGAGTTGTATGTGTGTTTTGGCATAAGATCCATGGAGGGACATTCAAAACAGGAACATTTTTCCTAGACTGAAAATATTTGTATCTTGACAGTAATAATAATAATAATAGTAAAAACTAAACAAAAGTAATAAATGTTGATATCCTCAGATTAAATAAAAACCACACATTTTTTGACAAATCTCTTTACCTAAGCCATGCAAAGTAGCTCTTTCTTGAGAGATACTCAGCATGAAGCCCTTGTCAGGAAACTGATTTTTCTCACGAAATGTTGATTGCCTTTTGAAAACAGACCTTTCAGAGGGCCTGAGATGAGGTCACCCATTAAAACTGGCAAGCTGGCACTGCGATTTCAATGCAAGCCATGCATGCCTTACTCCTCGGAGATGTATCATTCACTCTTCCCCAGGATTTTTTTTCCCAGTGGAAAGACGAGCCCCAGGAAGGCGATGAGGGTTGTACCTCCCTCACAGTGATGTGGAGCTGAGTGGGCTACACTACTGGGATGGTCTTGTGTGCTATTTTTTAATGCAGGATAAATTCCATGTCTAGCTGGTAGGGTTGCATCTGTTCACTGAAGGGAAAAAGGTAGAATGGCCACTTTCTCATGAAGATAGATGTTAAATATTTATGCCATTCCTTTTGCACTGGTGGTATTACTGAGAGGAGATCTCATTGTGGTCTAGAACTTCCTCCCAAGGGGAAGAGGAGGGGCAGGTGCTGATCTCTTCTCTCTGGCCACCAACGAATGCCAGGAGCAGAGGAAATGGCAGGAAGATGTGGCAGGGGAGGGTGAGGTTGGCCATGAGGAAAAGGTTCTTGAGGCAGAGGGTGGTGGAGCACTGGACCAGGCTCCCCAGGGAGGTGCTCATGGCACCAAGCCTGACAAAATACTCAATGGTCCTTGTGGGTCCCTTCCAACTTACAACATTCAATGATTCTATTGTGTAGGAAATCATGTTCAGAGCCAGTGTTCCTCATAATGAAGTTTAGAGACAAAGGTCTGGGTCTCTTTTGGACAATATTATCAGCCTTAGAGGGAGATCACGCTGCACATCTTACAGCAGTATTTCCATGGTTGCTGCTCAGTGTTACTCCTCATGAAATGTCCCATTTTTGTCCAAGGTTGCTGAGCAGTTTACAGCAAAAAGCCCCAAACCCTAATATGTGATCATCTAGGGATGAGAACAGGTTGAGTGTTCATTGTGTAAAGTCACAGTACCACACAAAGTCAGATTTTACTAGTGCAATACTTTTTGATTTGTTTAGCATGAGATTAATATGAAAATACTTTTAGAGAAGGAAAATCAGCTGGTTCACAAAGCCCGAGCATTTGGCAGTACAACCATTTTTATTGGTAGCTTCAGGCTACCTATATTTTTTCTTGACAATTTATGTGCTACTCAACCCAAAGCATGTGATATAATCTGCTTGTGGATTCATGGATAGAATCAAAAGTTGGCTTCAAACTATATCTCAGGGCTTCACAGAAGGATGCTTGCTTTGGTCTGGTGCAATATTGTTTTTTTTTTTTTTATTAGCAGATTTAAGCTGTGAAACTCTTGGTTATAAGAGGCATTATTTAAATCCCATTTTCAGTGTTATTTATTATTATTTCTAATGCTATTATTTGATGCGTAATATTATTCTTACTTTAGACAGTCAGCAATCCTAAATACCACTGTCACATCTGAGCATGAAAATGTTAACATGCAAATTGATTGTATCTGGCACTGAATATGTATGTTTAAAACAGAACTCTCTGATACTTGTGATAATCATTACTCTTAGCTCTAAAATCTCCAACTGTTTAAAAGGCAGAGTTCATTAAGTTAATTACAATTTCTTGATGGCAAATCTTCTTGTTGGCAAAGTCAGTCTCTATAGGAAACCTAAACAGCTGAAATATAATTAGATGCTGCTACAGAAAGTGGTTTAAAAAGGCAAACTGATTGAAATTAACTCATTTTTAAACTCAGGGCAAAGGCAGCGTGTGCCAATCCTGGATTCTCTGTGTCTTTCCTTTTGTCAAAAAATTGATTTTTGTGTATTGTTTTTAAGTCGGCCAGTACAATAGGTAATTCATCATCACTGTGAGATATAAACTCAAGCAGTCTCCAAAAATAATTGAATTTTGCAGAAATTCTCTAAGGGGGTGAAAAAATCCATAACAGCCATTAAATTCTGCTCTTTGTAGAAGGAATCTGAAATATTACAATTATGATCAAGTAAGAAAAAAACTCTTTAATTTTACTTGCTGAATTTAGCAGGAATAATTTGGTGTTTTGTTATGCTGTTCTACTGTTTCAATGGAATTTGTATGAAAAAATGCGATAACATTTATCAAAAGACATCATTTACAATGGCAGGGGGAAAGCTGTTTAGGAATTCCAGTCTGGGAAATGCAAGAGATTTCAGTCTTGATTTGGAGCTATGCTCGTATCTGCACCTGAATTGGAGAAGAGCTTGTTGCTACATAAATTAGGAAGTGTTTCTGCCTGCCCTACTTCTGCATTTCTGTGGGAAATTTTTAGAGCATCTCCAGATCTCCTTTAAATTGTGCCTGCCCAGTTGTGATTCCCAGGGTCAAGCCCTTCACTACACAACTTCAGGCTGTGTGAAAGGATAATATTCTTCTTGGAAAACCCATCTGCTTTTGTCAACATCAGGGTATATGGTGATGGCACAAAGACCACAAGTAGGATTTAGATTTGAGATCCTTATCAAGTAGATATTTCAAGGGTAGAGCAAGTATTATGGAAGAAACTTTGTAAAACACAAGAGGGGAATTAAGACTGCATCTCCCAGGGATTTTGTTCCCTTCCTAGTAGCTATAGGATTTGACTTGCTCATCATCTTCAAAGATGGATCAAGATTCTTCACTGTGATGGTGTCAGAGCACTGGAACAGGCTGGCAAGGAAGGTTGTGGAGTCTCCTTCTCTAGAGATGTTTAAAATCTGCCTGGATGCGGTCCTCTGCAACCTGCTCTAGATGTACCCTCTTTAGCAAGGGGGTTGGACTAGATGATCTCCAGAGGTCCCTTCCAACCCCCACCAATCTGTGATTCTGTGATTCTCATTAATGTTAGTGTGCATCAGCAAGACTGCAGGTCTAGTGGTCATATATTAACTTGCTATCCAGGAATGATATGCCAAGATCTTATGGTCCTTGCTTACAAAGAGCTCACAAAGTTTATGAAATGAACCTGTAAATGGACGTACATTGGCATGGGTTAAATGTGAAAGTAAATAGATACTGCAAAGTAAATAGATGCTGTGATAATTTATTACAAGCTAGGCTTTTTTTTCTATATGCGTAATAGCGTGCTGTAAAGTAATAGATCATATCAGATGAAGCCATAACATGACAAGATGGATCATTTAGTATATTAAATGATGCTGTTCTGTGTACTGTTATCCAAAGTATATTTAAAAAAAAAAGTATCAGACCGTATATTTCTTACAATCACCCTCATAGGCTTAGATCTGGCTTAGTAAATCTTCTGCATCATTAGCTTCTGCCTGAATTCAGCTTTTAGGATGGTTTACAGTTCTGAAACCATTTCACTGTAAATTGTCCTTTTATTGGTGTTTGCTAGTGAAATAATCATTTGGGAACAAAGGAAAGAAGAGAGCGTGCTGTTTAATAGGATCTGTACCCAGATCGGGCAGGAAAATGGTGTTTCACTTTATGTACAAAGACACAATTTTGGGTCGGCTATCGAGACGCTCCCCTTGACTGTGGTGAGGGTTTTCTTGCTGTAACCTCTTGAAAAGAGGAGAAAACCAAAGCTGTGTGTGGTGGCACACGGGGTGGTGGCAGCACGGCAATGGGGATGGAAAGAGTTTTCTGATGGCCAATGTTTGGTTTGGGTTGTTCATCACATCTGACTTTGCAAGAGTGTTCTGTGCAGCTAGTCTCTGATTCTGGGTGTGGTTGTAATTGATGAGCTGATTTAAGGCCAGGTTGCCTTAGCTCCTGCTCGTCTCCGTAATTACCTGTGGTATTTATTAAATATTTATATATTTAACTGAGACACTTTGCTACTTGTCTGCTTGGACATTAGTGAAACGTGAGGACAGGGCTTCTGAGCTGGGTGTTTCTGTCACCAGCATAAAGGCGATGTCACAGTGGATGGCTGTGGCTATCCTAACAGTTTGTTTCAAACAGTGGAATTTCTAGTGTGAAAACAAGACTGCAGAATTGGTTTATTTTCACAACCCATTGGCAACTGCAAGTATTAACTGTCAGAATAGGCCACAATATTTAATTTAATTTAAACCCAGACTTATTTATATGGTAGCTAAGGTAATATTCACTGAGTTTGACATTAGCTGCCCAACCTTTCCCTAATAGTGACTCTGGATGCTCTTTTGGAGGGACTGTCACAAGGGGAGGTTCACCGAGTTGCCACCCTTGCTGCCCCTGGTTGGAGAAGGGGAAGAGTGAGTGCTAGTAATACCACTGGTTTTATGAAGTGGAAACATCTTTATTCACAAATGGCACTGTGATCATAAATTTGAGGCAGTGTTGATGGGGGAGATGAGCTGAGTTAGTAACCTGAGGGTAGAAAGCACTGCACGTTTCTAGCTATCCAATACCCAACTGAGCTTGGTTTTAAGACAATGAATCTTTTATCTTTATTAGGCTATGAGCTCTTCTTTTTGGCTTTTTCCAAATTTTTCGATGACTGCCTTGCCCTTTATTTTCCTGCTTCTTCTGTCTTACAGCATTCTGTATTTCTGAGACGTATTACGAGGGGCGGGATTGTCTTCCACTGAAGAATTATCTACTAGCCAATGTTGAAAGAAGGATATAGGATTTCATGGACCAGTGAACTAATACGATGTGAAATCCTATTTTCCTATCTTCCAAGTGTCGACAGAATTCCAAGTTAATGTACTTTATATTATATGGTTGCCACCTGTTTATATTATCAGTAGTTTGAATATTTAAGCATTACACACTCCATTTCCTACCAATTGGACAGTGTTTCAAGAATGGTTTCTCCTACTGTTTCCAGACTTAATTTTTTTTTTTTCCTCCTTTTTCTCTCCAAAATGAATATTGTGGCCTAGCATGATTACATTTAAATTTTCATTAAAAAATTATATAGTTCACAGCACAGATTTAATTGATCACACTCTTACTTGGTGTAAATCAACACAGCGACATTAACGCTAACAAGATTTTTCACCAGCTGAGGATCTGTTTCTACGTATTTTTATGTTATTCTCAAAGCCCAGAAGAGCACATCTTCAGTAACTACCTTTGAAGCTGGTTCACTTTTAGCAGTTCAAAATCCCATTTCATTATCACATGCACATTTGAGAAACATCATAAATCTCACGTAAACAGCTCATAGTTTCAGTGCATATATTTAAATATATGATGATCCAAGGGCCTATTGCATGCTGGCGCGCAGACATGTGGGTGGGTGTAAACACATCGACTCATGAGGGGTCGTTGGATCATTTCTGCATCTGGACTAATAAATGGCAACTGCAGTTAATGGAGAACAATGAATCTTGGAACAAAGGGGGAAAAAAAAATAGCGCATCTGCTAAAAGGAAAGATGTGGCGAATACTGATTAGGAAAGAGATCTGGGAGTTGTCGTGGAAAATCTCTAAAGCATTCAGCTTAATGTGCAACTGCAGTGAAAAGGGCAGGCAGAATGCTGGCTCGTACTGCGAGAGGAAGGCAATATAAATCAAAGCAGCTGGCTTTGTTACCATCAGGCATTGTTTTGACATCGCCCAAGGAACGGAACTTTATTTGCTATTGGTCACTAAAGGTTCAGAAGAATGTATTTGGAACTGGAGGGGATTTTCTGTATAGCAAACTAAATTAGCATCCTCTGCATTTTAAGATAACGTAGAGGAAGAAACAGGAAAAAAGAAAAATCAGCTGATTAAGAAGTGTATTCTCTGATTGGTGAATTGTTTGTTGCCAGCAAATAATCTATAACTTGACCTGAGTTTCAGTTTCAGAAAAAAAGGATGTAAAAATACTGTCTAAAACATGGTGAATTCAGATTGAAAAATAAATGTTTTGTTTAAAAATCTCATTTCATGACAGCTCTAAAATGGTGCAAGTTATGACTACAAAGACAGCAAGTGGTAGAGAAAAATGTAACTGCTAGTGAATGAAAAGCACAGATATAATGAGCTCAGAGCTCTTACCTGCTTACAAGCATTTGAATTTTGTTATGTTTTAATTTTACAAGATTTTCACAAAGACCAAAGGAGGCGTTATGCTTAAAGAACCCTCCAAAACCCCCAAAAAACAAGTTATGGCAGAACCCATTGTGGCTTTTATGGGCTGTTCTCTGTCAGCATTGCCATCGTGGTTCCCTGCATACAGAAGTTGATGATTCAGCCATAAATAATCACTGCTAGTTGGAAATCTGGTATGCAAAATTCTAGCTAGGATACAGTCGCAGAGTCTGTAAAAAGATACATAAAGGAGGAATTTTAAACAGCAACAAAGATTTGCTACTCCTATTACATTCAAAGGGAATGTCTGAACCCAACAAAATTTTTATTGGACTTGAAAAAAAAGATGATCTAGAACATTTATCTTCTTTTCCTATTTATACACTTGGAACTTAAAGTCCCTCCCATGGGATTGTTAATGATGACTCTGCTTTCTCCAAAGCCTTCTCCAGATTCAGTGAGGGGGTGGGGGGAAATAAAGACACGTCAGGTACAACACTTCTGAGCACCCTTCGTGGTTGCAGTGATTTTGCAGTCCAGCGACGAGAAGTCCTGGCTTGCTCCCTGGTTAACATTTCTTGTGCCTCAAATGCTGTCAGAACAACTTAATATCACTGCAAATTCACAACGTCCTCGTGAAGAGGGGTCAGGGCTTTTCAGACCATGATGCTTCTGGACATAAACCTATATCTAACCAAAAGTAAGAGGGGAAAAAAGACTTTTTGCACGGTGAAGTCATTCTGTGCTTGCTAATAACAGGTTTGGGTCCTTTTTTCTGCAGATTTTGGGGCTGGCTGAGCAGACACCTGGCTCGAGCATGCAGCTGGCTATGCAGGCAGTCCTGTGTTCTTGTGTCTTAGCTGTGTGCCATGGCTTGTACTTCTTTATCTCAGCATTTTTTCTGTGAAAATCTCACATGGTCCAGTGGGTGTGAGGCTGGATCTGGGGTAATTTGGTCTGTTTCCAGCTCTCTCACTATTTTGCTCTTTCACTATAACTAGTTCTCCCACCTGCATAGGAACCACTGTCACTTTGAGTAAATTGTTTTGCTTCCCCCTACCCCAAAGTAAACATTCATAAAACGTGGATTAATATTTACTTACTTTAGAAAGTTTTCTAGTGAACACTTTCAGGCTGCGATTGCACGTGCCACCCTCAGTTCAAGGGGATGGGGCACTACTATTGCCACTCTGAAGCAGATCTCCTCTCTAGAGGCAAAATCAACCTTTCTTGGCCATGTGGCCCTGATGACAGTTTGGGACTCTGGACCATATTTGTACGAAATATAAGGATACACTCAGCCTTCTCAATAGGACGCTCCACCTCACCTTTCCAACTATCCATCCTGTGTCTCAATTTCTAGATCAGATGTCTTATTTTCCAGTTATATTCCACTTGAAGTCAAACAACAAGAATAAATTAGAGAGAAGTGTGGTGTGAGCTGAACAGTTTTCTCTTTAACAGTATTTTAATAATCAAGAAAGTCACCCATGTACAGTAATGATAAATTGCTTTGCTACAGGGTAATATAAACTTTAACAAGTATAATAAATATTTCTGCTTGGCCAAGAAAATGGAAATACTAGAAACTTTAAATATGTGCATCAGAATGGATGAAGATAAAAAAATGAGACTGTTTTAAAAATAGCATATGTTTTTGTAAATTAAATCTCAACCATCTTTATAGAAACAGGAATTTGGGGCACTGATGTGTTTATGGTCTAATGGAAATCAATGAGATTTTGGGGTCACATAGCTACAAACCTCAGTTTTATTTCTTTTCATATTGCTATTAAGTAAGATGGCATTAAAACATTCAAGGTTATTTAAAAAAAAAGATGTCCATCTTAGACTTTTAAGCTAGAGATTTGTTTGTGGTAGACTATGTTGTTCTTGTGGTAGACTATGTTGTTCAGTAAATGAAACCACTTTTTTTCATAGGAAAGCTCCTTTTCGGAGAGTTCCAGATGTGATCTGTACAACAACAGTATCTGTCAGTGATGATGATTCAGAATGAGATTTTTTTTTAACAGCCCTGCAAAGTTAGTTTCTTGTTTCCCATCAACAGCCAACAGGGCTGAGGGAACTTTATATTGTGGGCCCATGAGCCAGAAACAGCCTGTCTGTATGAAAAATACAGATTTTTAAAAATAGTAAAAGGTAATAACTTTATTAGGCCTTTTTATCCCATTTGTGATTAGTGGGAAGTTAACAGGGAGCAGTGGAAGAGCTTTGCCCCTCTTGAAAACTGGGGTTTCAAGCTTTGTCTTCAGTGCCTGCAATGCCAGTCTTTCACTCCTTCTGTAAAGGACATTTCAAACTTTATTTAATTTTCTTGCCAAAGTTATTCTGTTTCTCTCCCACTAAGGAACGTCTAACTTGAGTCAGAGCATCCAGCTGCAATAACCTGCTTTTCATCTGTCTCTTTTTTCCCCATGGATATTGTCAGTCAGTTCAATGTGAGCAACCCTTTACATCAGACATGTTTTATCTAGGCTTTCCCAATATTTTAGAGAGAGAGAGAGAGAGAGAGAGATTTTAATGACTTCAATATAAATGCCTGGGCATTACTGCATCTCTCTGGGTGTTTCCAAAATGTTTTTGTTTACTGACTTGTACTGATTTTTCCTGTGCATCATTTTTGTTTTGCTTTTTTTGGTAGGAGTGGCAAATAGGGGAAAATTTTGACTGCTTTCCAATTTCTGCTTCTATTTTTATTTCATCATTACCTTTTTGCTTCTTCTTTTTCTTTGCTTCCAAATGTATCTCAACAGGAAGGACAAGGCGTTGCTGAGGGTAGATGTCACCAGTATTTACACTTCCTCTGCGAGGGACAAATGTCATGGAAACAGGTGCAGAATAATCTTCTGACAACACCATAATCCCTATTGTGGCAGATCATTGCAAGGTCGAATTATAACAAAGGATGTATGTAATTTCCAAATCTAGTCCTGGAGAGGAGTGGCATAAATCAGCCTAGCATTACTACAAGAAGAACTGGAAACTTGAAGTTGACCTTTTGATCTTCAGGCTGTAAGTTTAAAATAAGATCTTGCTGATTGTCTCCTCCGATTTTATTTTGTATTTCTTTCTGTATTCTCCAATGTGTGGATGTAACCTCTGGAGGTGCAATTCGTGCCAAGAAGAAGCAGCATTCTGTCTTTGCATCAGATAAAGGGAGGAGGATGTGCTACAGGAGAGGTTTGGATATTGCTCTGTTTTGGTTCATTACACTGTCTTGTCTTGACTTTTCAACTCTGCTGAATAATTTCATTCGTTTTTGATTTGTGTAAAGACTGTGGAAAAAAAATTATTTTCTGAGACACAGCAGCTTTCTAATTCCTGTGTGGCTGCTGTGTGGTTTTATAGCAGGGATTTCAAAATACAGGCACTTAGATCTCGGTGGATAAAAATAAAAGAAGGTTTATATGCCAAGGGGAGCAGCCTGAAAGCAAAGGCAGTGCAGCCGTCAGCGCCGGCTCTCTGCGCTCACTCCCATTTTATAACTGTTTGGGGTAGCCAGTGCTCAGTAGCTTTTGTAACTCAAATGGATTTATGTGTATGAAGGAGCATATTCAGGAGTCTAATATAAAAATAAAGATGATTAAATGAAATACTGCAACCCTTTCACTGCCTCATTTTGTAATAGTACACATAGATGTGAAGCCTGATTGTCCAGGATGCTCAAGAGGTACTTAGAGAAGCTGTACAATTGCCTGTGTGTGTCATTGATGCTACTGGGATCAAAGCAGCTCCCAGTTCATCTCTGGGCAGTCTGAAGGTGGTTGCAGAATGAACCAGCAGCTCAGGTGGTTGGTCTTTGCCAAGAGTGGGCAAATTCTGATGCCTGCTTCTATCCCTGCCCCCTTGAACCACAGAGGTTACCCAGCTCTCTCCTGCTGCATGTCTTGTGAGTGCAGGTAGGTAAACCCAATAGTCATCCACAGGTGAATTTTGGTTTAAGGTAGATTTGTGAGCCTGGAGCAGGGTAAAGAGGATTTACCAAAAATTTAACATTCTGTTAGGACAAGGAAATGGTTTTTATGAAGTTCTCACCTGGCATAAAATGTAGAGATCTCTGTATTTTTTCTTAGACAAGCTCTTGAATTCGTTGCTGAGAACATCCTGGTGGAAGAAAGGCAGGTTGTCACACTGCTCTCTCTAGAAAGGGCCTGTTAGCAGTTTTATGACTGTTTTTCTCCTTGAAGCAGCCATTTTATTAATATTGCTGCCATCAATACTTGCTCTGTGTAGCATCAGCATTTCCTAACAGGACAGTAACAGGTTCCTATAAGAAGGAATTTGCAATGACCACCACCCGTGTTGGGAGCACCTCATGTTCCTTCTCTATTTGCTCAGGAGAATTGTGCAGGCAGTGGGGAGTAATTAGGATTGATTTCTGCTGTCTCAGTCGCACACATGGATTGTCCTATAATTGAGAGAGATTTCACTGATAGAGTTGAGCTGATTAGCCTGAACAAAGTAATGTTGCATCCACATGCATCCTGCCTTCATGTAATTATAATTGTTGGTCTTCCAAGAACAATTGAGTGCAGAACACTGTGACCTAAAGGACTCTATCGATGTGTAGTAGGAGATAGTTCCTCCTCCAGAGTACTTCCAGTCTAAATGGAAAGTTAAAAGGTAAGAAGAGCAGGAGAGAAAGAAGGAGCTGAAGTAGTTTGAGGTTATATGGCATGACAGTGACTGAACTGGGTAGAACAGAAATGTCTGGGGTCTCTGATCCTGCATTTTACCCACTGGATCACATCCAATGTCTTTTCAAGCCACTGTAGTACAGGTACCTTTTAATTTATTTAATTTATTTAATTTTTAAATATGCTCTCTGCCTTTAAAAGCAAAAATAAATCTACTGGCTTATAAAAGGGTGACTGAAAGGATCTAAAACACTCCTGCAGGTGCATCCATCCCTGCATGATGTCACCTCTGGTTTAAAATTAGCAAATTGTCAGTGGATACATAATGGAAATCATCTCACACAAGCACAGACAAACAAAAATTGATATTTATTTGCAATTTACTGCTTAGGAAGATGCTAGCAAAGCTCCTTTTTTTCCCTGAACAGTGCTGTTCCTCACCAGTCCAGGACAGGTGAAATCCCATTGCAAACCTCCTTAAAAGAAAGATTTTATTTATTTTATTTTTTTTTTGTTCATCATGGTTTATTGAGGTATTTGAAAGGTTTACTGTAAAAGGAGCTCTGCCATCCCACATTTACATAAGCTCCTTATGTCAGACAATACCTTTGTTCCTGAATACACCATGTATTTTTCCTCCATGTTTAAATTTGGATTCACATTTGGGATGGATAAAAGGGTTTGAAATTAAGCGGTTCCGGAGTTAACTGCAGCACCTTCTTTCAATTAGGCATTCAGATTTTATAATAATCCCTATTTTGATGGCTATTCCGCTATGTAAATGAAAGATTATAAGCAGGAATACCCAAGAACAGCACCTCTCCCCTACCCAATTAATGATTTATCCTCTGAATATTTTAATCTAATACCTTTCAACCTACTTGGGTTTAGTTCTACTTTTACCTCACTAAGTCTCCCAAATGCTGCACACTGACAAAAATCAGTGCCCAGAAATTTTTCAGAACAGTTGGTTTTTTTGGTAAAATGTTTCTGTCCTCATCAGCATCTGGGATATGACATTCAGCAAGATAAACTGTTAGAAGAAGCTGTATAATGAGCTGCTGAAGAAACGGTGTATGGTTCCCTGAGGACATTTTTATTTTATCAGCATTTTCTGGAAAATGCTCGCACTGAATTTACTCTAAATAGAAAAAGGGGTTTACATGCAACACTAGTTGGTGTATCTGATTTGGTTCAAATCTGATTAATAAATACAATAAATTATAGATTTGTTAGAAGATACTGTGTAGTATTCACATCCTTGTAGAGCCCTGTGGAAGGGAATAATGCCCTGTACCATCTTGTCTTTCTCCTTTGCCAATTTATTTATTTTCTGCATTGAAACAGCTTTTGTTGGGGGAGCTGTAAACCAGAGACTGTCTCTGTATCTCCTGACTGGTGCACGTGAGGCTGTGTGTGTTGGATAGTGATGTAGTGCCCTGAAGTAGAAAAACTCAGTGAATACATGATATGTGTTCATGCTGAAGAGCCTTCCTCATGGAAACTGAGGGGTGAGGTTGTGTGAGGGAGACTTGAGCCATGAGGAGGGGACGAGACTCTTCTATTCCAGGTGTCTCACCTGCTGAGAGTTTGTGTGTCCCCTTTTCTGTGTCCTACAGACACACTGCTAGAAAGACTCAGGTCACCTTGTGCAATCAGTGAAGGAAACAGCTATGGAATTATAAAGCATCACATGTTAATAAAATAGCTCCTCATCTTGCACACAGCTCTGCTTTCTCAGTCTTGGGTATTTTTTCTCAATACCTGTTTAATGTCAGCTTCATCTATTTTAATTCATTCCAGTACTTCAAAACAGCAGCAGCTGAAACACTGATTTCTCCAATTAGTGCAATCTTGCTCCTGCATGATAATCTTTCCTCCAAGCTGCTGCCTACTAATTGTAGTAATGTTCTTAGCTGGTCATGCCAAACCTTCTCAGGAATGAGAAGATACACACTCGAGGAAAAAGTGTGTGTATCCTGTAGGTAAGGACAGAAGTTGGCAGCACCTAATTCTTGTGAAGGAAACATCTTCTCTATGTTTTCTTTTGTGCCCATAAGACATCTCTGTCACTGATACCTACACTAAAGGTCTAATGTGTGTGGACTGATTTATTTGGGAACCACCCCTCAGTGACAGTAGCCCAGACTGCAAGCCTGTGTCTCCTGTTTGTGAGACACCTTACACAAGCAGGCCCTTCCACAAGTCCTACACGTAGGAAAGGGTTTGGGTTTTATCTACATCAGGCAGTGCAAAACTAGCCTTGAAGAAACCAGTTTCAGATCAAAAGAGTTTGTGTTGGCTAAAAACCTGGGATCATTTAATGGGCCTGAATGTATGGCTGTGGTACTTCCAAAAGCAAATGATAAGCCTGTGTGTCACTGTAGTATTGTTCATTTGACTGGACAGCCTTGGCATGGTGACTCTTCTCATGGGTTTGCTCAAGTTCCCTCTCAGTGCATGAGGTTTGATGATTTTAATTTGGAGATTATCATAGACACCAGTAAATAAATACCAGTATCTAGTGTCAGTCTACCACTGGTAGACCATGTTGGTGGCTCCACTGCTATGGAGGAGATCGTGATGCTGTGGCACCAGGAGAGGGCACCAGAAGCCCTGACTCCAGGGCTGTATTCTAGTGGGCCCCAGGACTGGAAGTGCAGGGGAGGAAGTTTCCTACAATGCAATTGTTTCTCTTCTGGACATACTCCTTTGTTCTCAGGTTCAGAAGTACTTCACAGTCTCACTTGGAAAGACTGGGTTTTTACCTACAAAATCTTGGCACATCCTGTGTGAGTTAATTTTTTCTCCAGGCAATATTGAATGGACAAATATTCATATACAAAATGGCATTCAGAGCTGACATTGACTGGTACACTGATCAGCCGCTTTAGCAAAGAGCTGAAGATATAATTGGGAGAAAGAGAGTGAACTGCAAACAATCTCACTTGTACTCCAAAGGTGTGAGGTTCATTAGTGAAACAGTGTTGGGGAATTTGTCTTTCCTCTTTCGTCCTGTGGAGACTGTGTGAATTGGCTTGTGATGGTTTTGTTCTGTGCTTAAATATTGCTGTCTGATGTACAGGCTTTGAATAGTCTTAGGCAGATTGCACAGCTGAATAAATAGAGAGGGAGCAGCGAGAGAACCAAGCGTGCTTGGGGGGAAGCAGAAAGGAGCTTTCTTCCATTGACAGCCTGCTGAGAAGGCGGGCTAGAAAGCCCACAGAGGGACTAGTCATCTCTTTTGACCTTTTTGCAATCAGACACATTTCCCTGACATGTTCACGTGAGTGTATGCATCTAACAGCTGCCTCCTGCAAGTTCATTCTTGAAGGAAGTAATTAAGTCTCTTGGAGAAAACTGTTGGCTCACAGGCTGAGGGTATCAGGTTGACTATACAAAGGACTGTAGGTCCAAAAATCCAGTCTGGTTTGCCAAGCAAGGAATTGGAGGCAGTGGTTTGGATGATGCATGTTATCCCAGGTGAAATAACACACTTGGAATGATTATCTCCAGCCTTAGAGCATGGAGAGTTGCTGAATTATCTCAGGTGTCAGAACTCTTCCTACCTCCAAATCACCACTGTTATTCTAGTATGGTTTTATATCTTCAGGTCTTTGCTCCTGCAACTTCAGGTTGGATACAGCTTTGAAATTAATTGGAGAAACATAAGGAATCTCTTCATTAATTTTACACCATGTACAATTGTCTCTGGGTGTAATCAGGTGTCTCCTTAGGCAAAACTTTCGGCATTCAGCATAGTGATGCTGTACATGCCTACAGGTGGTTACAGAAATTCACACTAACCAGATTTCTTAGGAACATTGCCTTCCTCGAAGGACCTCTGTATTAGGGCTTTGACTATCTGTGTTTATTTAATATATATGTAAAATAATATCCACATCTTTATTCAGCTTTGAAGCTACACGTAGCAATCCCCAATCTACCTGCCCTCATTGCACATCCAGGATTCAGAACCTCAGCAGCCCTTCGACAGGCTGTTTCCATAACAACACAACCTGAGTAGTAGTCCATAGCTGCACACAAGGCTGGGCGGTGTGGCCTCTGGAGGTCCCTCAGGCTCCTGAACCCCACAGCTTCCCCAGGCTCGGGGGAGACCCCAGAGACTTTCCTTCTTCCCCAGGCTGAAATGTCCTCTGAAGAGAGAAACCAGCCCCCCCCAGCTCTCATCAGGGAAACATGAATTCTGTTATCTAAACTGAAATGAGAAACTCAGCTCTGCAGTGCAGATCCACACCATCACACAAGAGACTTTCAGCTTGAACAGTTGGTTAATTTTTATCCATTATCCTTTTGCTGTGAATCCTCTTTCACCCTGTCTCCTAAGGACATTGATAGACTTAATTGCCCTGAGCAGACTCACCAGGACCTCCATTCACACACCTTCTCCCTAAGGACCCAGGAGCTGTATTTAAGCACAGCCCTGGGCAGCCAGGGTGGTGTTTGGGATGTGACATCAGTGTGGTTGTGCTCCACTCCATCTTGTATAGACCCACCTCACTGACTGGTGAGCCCTGGACCTGTGCTATGGGCATCATGAGGATGGACCTGAGTCACCCTCTGAGTAGCCTTGCCTTTTGACCTTTACTCCATTGTCTACTGGTCCTCACTGAACCTTCTGGATGTCCCAGGCCTGACCTGCCATCTCACCTTGGTGCTGTCCTGGGACCTGTCCCTAACCCCAGCTCTACCTGGGTCAGTAGGACAGCATGATGTTGTCATGGCAGTGTCCTTGCCAGCACTCACTTGTCATACACCTCCACCCTGCTCCTGTTTTAACTTTTTTTTTCTGTCCACTGTCATCTTCATTTTTAATATCTTCCTTGTTTTTCACTTCAAAAGAGCACTTCCCCTCCCGTCCCCTGAGTTCCCCTCCAGTACAGAAAATAGCCCCAAACCAGCCATTATAATGTTACAGTATGAAAGGATGAAACAGCTTAATGTTATTTAAAAAAAACCTGACAGAAGAGCATTAGTCTATGAAGCATACAGCCCCATTGCCAAAATCCTCCATTACATTGTCATTGTTTGTGCCATTCTTTGCCCAATTTCTATCTTTTTGAATGTTATCTCAGGAGTGTGCACACAACCTAATATAACACTGAGCTCGTCATCATTACGGCACCAGAAATAATGATAAATTGTTCTGTAAGCAAAACAAATCCTGGCTAAATTGGATGGCAAGTGTTGTTTCTCAAGCAGCTTTAATTTAAGGAGGTATTATGTTTCTGTCCTGATTCAGAAGTGACTCGTTCACTTAATGAGAAGGGGTCTCATTCTGATCATATTTACTCCTGTTTTTCGCAGAGGCATCACTCTATTGCTCGTTGGCATTACTTCTGATTTATACCAGCAGTCAAAACGTGCTCTTCTCTTACTCTATTTTTTTTTTTATTGCTAATTCAGCTTGTCTTTGGTCTTTTTGGGATCTATAACTCCTGCAGGCACAAGTGAGAGCACTTATACAGTACAGGTGAAAAGGCGGTTGCCAATTAAAGCCCCATTATTCACTGTCATTCCTACACGAGATAAAGACATCACCATCGAAGCAATCCATCTTATCCACTCTTTGGGTCACAGTCCAAGCCACTAACCTCATCAGCATAAACACCCGTGAGCCTTCCTTATCCTCTTCATCACAGTTTAAGCCATATTTTACTTTCTCTTGCCTTTTGGTGGTTTGCATGCTGAGCTTGCAACATTAATTTCCCTGTTGCCTCGCAGAACTTATCACAGACTTGTGTGCTTTTCAGTGGAGAAATATGTTTGTCAGCCTGCAGAGTCAGGGGAAATTGATGGCCTCTCACATTTCCACCTCATAACTTCACCACCTTTGGTGGACCAAAGTAGCGTTTTCTGAGAGAAGTGTAAGCAAAGTTTCCCTTGTTATGAAGGGCAACTTCATGCTTAGGATGAAGATTAACTTTATATCTTGAAAGCTGAATACTTGCCATAAACCAATACCATAGGGAAAATATGTTATTTCTTCTATAGCATTGTCTGTTATCAGAATTACTTTCATGCTATGTGTAATAAGCTAATACCCATCACAAGATATTTTAAAGAGACAGCATTTTGTGTTTAAGTCTATTCCATTTTTTAACTACATTAGTCAATTAATACACTAGTAACCATAATAGATGCCCGCAGGGGTTATCTGTTATACTTGAATTTATTACAGGAGTATTTTAAATCAGCCTTGGCTGAGTGGTCTGTGACCACATCTAGATCAGCTGTGGTTTAACAGAGGCTTTGTCAGCACAGGGCTCGTCACAGCATTCAAACCTCTCTCTGGAGATCCATAGCCAGACATACACTGCAGCTTGCTCAGTAATTTTAAGTTCAAATAGCATCTTTTGATGAGAAAGTATGAGTCAAAACACCCAATAATACAAATATTTCTCACTGGCTTTTTTGTTTTGTTTTTTTTTTTTCCCCAGTGAAGCACAAAGCTGCATGAACCAATGACAATATTCACACCTTCAGCCACTGCGTTGAAAATTTCAGTGATTTTTTTTTTTTATTTGAAGATGATCTTTTTTTTAAATCAAAAATATTATCTCTGACCTGCTCTTGACAAACATAATTTGCTAGCCCATTTTATATTTTACATTTCAACTTCGAACATTAAAAGTGCTCAACTGTTTATGCTTAGTTAGCACTGACCCCTCTTTAAATATATAACATGATATAAACTGTGACCATTTTTAACTTTTTAGAGATTTTTAACCATCATGACTAATATTTAAATTAACAATCAAATAATATTAAACAGCAAGTCATTCTCTTGTGCATCTCCTGGGCTGTGTGCAATATGCACAATCAACGCATCATTTTGGACACACAATGATGCCCATTTCAGGCCATTCTGAGCTGTCAGGTAAGGACCACATAGCAGTGTGTCCCATCTAGCCAGGTAGTGGGTGAATTTGCATCTCCAGCCCAGGGACTATAAGAAGCTGAGACATAAGGCCCCAAATCTTGCTGACTCGTTGGTCTGTCGGATCATGTTTTGAGAGCACGGGCTCGGAGATCTGCCAGAGAGCATTGGTAACAGGATAAATTAAATTCCACAGCATCCTTTCACCCATCTGGAAACAGCAATTCTGGCTGTTTCCCATTGACCTCACAAGATTAATTGGCAGTTAATAGCCTTTATATTCTAATTTTCCACCTAAGGGCCCCATTATATTTCCACTGCTGTGGCTGAACAAATGCATCTTCATGTAGAATTAGAACTTCTATGAGTGCAAAAACTCAGATCAGAGGAAGCTATGCCTATTTTGAAATTGTCTTTTGTCTTTCCATCCCTGCTTACTGCCACCTTGGATATACAAGTTATCTCATAAGGAGTTCCCTTTTTTAATGGTTTGCGTTAGGTTTTCTTGGCTTTACTTTTGCCACAGTTGCATTATTTGACATTCCCCTCTTTATTCTCAGTCAGTACAATCTCTTGGCAGTAAGGGTGAAGAACAAAATAATCCATTTTCAACAAATACATAAGATTATATCCATTGACTGTTGCAAGAAGAGAAAACACAGTCCCTTCTACAAATCAGGGGACAAATTAACCAGCGAATCCAGACAATAACTGTACAGGTTGGAATGAGATGTAGTCACATAGAAAGAAGTAAAATTTGAAAGAGTTTTTTCTTTTATTTATAGTTTGAAAGAAAATGGAAACCTCTTCTCCCTTCTTGCTCCCTCTATCAAGAAAGTGTGTAAGACTTTTAATGTATTTCAGTCCATCACGGATGGCAAAGGGGAAGGATACTTGTTCTAGCAAAGGTAAGAGAAGAATAAACAGTTTGGATGTTCACAACCTGGACAGAGGATTGAACATAGCTTTCTAGAAACATTTCCTTTTAGAAAAGTTCCTTTTGTACATTGGTGATTACTGTCATCATGGTAAAATGATGTCTGACTTGCATTCCTGTCCTGAGTTTGAATGTTGGCATGGGGATTTCTTTCTCCACTGGTTGTATAAGGGATGTGTGCGACTCTTCAAGTGTGGAATATACGCTGGGCTGAGTTCACAGACCTTGTAAGAGGTTGGTTTTGTCAGCAGTCAGTGAATACTTCACAGAGAAATTTATACCCAAATGTAGATCTAATGGCTTCTGCTATTTTTTTTTAATCATTATGCATTTGTGATATGAGTGCATTTAACTCCCAAATGAGGCAAGACACTTTAAAAATACACTTTCCCTTGTGCTTTTCACTGCTTTAGTATTTCCTATAGAGTCACTGCCAGAGAAACACATATGAGCCCAGCAAAAAAGCAGATGGCAGAAGAACTGAGAAAGCAGTTTCGACAAAGTTGAAATTTGGGAGCTGTTAGAGATGATAGATATATTTAGAAAAGTATACAGGATAAATGTTCAGCTCTTGGAAAGTGTTACAGCTACATTAACATCAAGGAGCTGGAAGTCAGCTCAGCTTGAAATTGAAGCGAAACTATGATAATTCTGTATCATTAAATCAGTATGTAACATGGCACACCTGCATGAATCTAAATACAGGTGGATTTGACAACACTTTTTCTCTGATATTATTTTGCCTCAGTGTTGGATTTTTTTCTAAACTTACTGTTTAGAAAAAAAAAATTAATAAACAATTTTCTCACTGCCAGTCATTAGATCTTGTCATACTTTGTCAGTTGGATAGAGGAGCCCTCCTTTGCAAAATACCTATTCCCTCTGGTATCACAGACTGGGATCTCATCACCTCTTAACATGCTACTCGATAAATTCTTGTTGCTCACTCTAAGGTGTAATTTCCAATGGTGCAGTTGTTTGCCTGACTCGTTTCTGAATCCTAACAAGTAGTTTGCTTTTTGTCCTGAGCTGGAGATGGCAAAACTAGACATTTTAATTCCAAAATACACACCAGCACAAATACAAAAGCAATAGAGATTCTCCATACCTACTTAATAATCTCTGCTTGTATAGCTATGGATTTTGTAGCCCTCCAAATAGGTAAGGTTCAACCAATGGTTCTGAAATCCCTATCAGACTTACGTCCCACTCAGAGTGTGGGTTTTCTATATGGATCCTAATTCTACAACTTGCATTCCTTGGTCCTTTCTTCACTACATTGCCCTTCCTGGCTAGTTCTGGAAAAGCGTACTGCTTGCTTACAGCCAGCTCACCAAATGGGTAAGGTCACTCTGCACCACGGACCTTCATTTATTTACTGTTAGTTTTGATCAGAAAGCTTGTAAGTCTTTATCCTTTTAATTTAGATACTGAAAAAATATGCTAAGTATTGCCTGCACAGTCTACTAAGACTATCAGGGTATTTGATCATACCTTACATGTGTAATTCTACCATTTTGGTAATCCCCAGACTTTAAAGGAAGTCCTTTGTTTGATTCCTATAAGGATGTAATTTTTGACTCATACTTATCACCTTGGCCTAGCAAAAGTATTTTCAGTATTTACTGATTGGTGTTTATTTTTAATAAAATTTCCTGGGTTTCCATAACATTTTTTTTTAAAATATATATGTATATACTTAAGGTTGAAGGGTAAGACAGAAGTATGCTTCTTGTTACAGAGTGTTTTCCCAATTATTGTATCTGATATTCACAGTACTAATTTTTATATCTCCTTGGATGTCTTGTCTGAAAGACACTGAAGAGTCATAAATCATTTATACTCTGTTACATGAGAATTGCCAATATTTTTAAAAGAAGTCTTATGTTGTTGATCAAACTATTGCTTCCCTGCTTGCATTAATAATTTTGTATAACTGCTATAGCTTGATGGTGCAAAAAAAGAAATTGTTTTAATATAGAGTTATTTGTATGCTGTAGTTTCCTAAGCCTTCTTCATATAACTTTGTCTGGTAGGATTTAAAAGCAGCCTGAAATGTAATTGGAAAATGTGTATCATACCATGTAGTATTTAGAAGCAAATTGTCTGGACTGAAATTGCTGATGCAGGTGACCTATTGAACACCCTGCAACCCACCCGTCAGATTAAATTGGTAAAGGAATACAGGGAGCACCAAATGGTTCAGCATCAACCCATCTAGTGCTTTGTTTTTGATTTGGACTTTAATATAGGTTATTTCAACAAAATCAGTTCACTAGATGGACATAAAAATGAAAGAATACAAATGACAGCATGAGCTAAGCCCACTGTTTGTTCCTGTCTTAGGAGATCAGTGTCTTCTCTTTTCTCATGAAAACCAAATGAACCCCTCAGTAATCACCTTTTCATGTGTCTGCAGAACTTGGGAGGGGGGTCCCTGGTAATTCTGAATTGGCTGTTTATGTTCATAACTGTGACTGCTCGACTTCAAGGGTAGCTACTATAATTGTGTATATGTTTCCTGTTATTATAATCCAAATGGGCTTGACTCTCAGTGGAAAAACGTGCACATACCATTTCTTTAAAATACTTGGTTTTTATTTTTGTTGCAGGGAATATAGATAATCAGGTTGTGTTATACCAATGTAGGGGTTTGGCAGTAGATATTCTGTACAAATTATGCCAGTTGGCCTTGACAGAAAGCAAAATGAAAGCATTTTATTCAGTAGTTGGTCAGTGATAGGTCTCATCTACATAGCTGAAAAAGCTATGACTGTGTTCATGGGTTAGCCAGGCAAAGGCTTCGTTCCACCTCCACACCAGGCAAGTGTAAGAACAACTGTGTGGACCTTCTTGCTGATGTTTTGTCCAGTGACTAGCAGTTATTGTTCAGGAAATAGAAAATCTTTATTCCTAGGCCTCTTTAATCTCTTCCACAAATGAATGAGATCAATGGCATTGTCCTGACCTGAGTCACAATTCCATTTCTCTAAATATTGTGGCTTGCTCTTTTCTGGGCTTCATGCCAGTTCTGTGCAGATACATTTTGAGATAGCATTTTTTGTGAGTATGGTACTTGCTTTTCTTTATAAATGAACTTGTCTCATGGTGCAGTGGATGACTGGACATGCGTTGATCTGCCATTCAGTCACAGTCTTCTGTTTGACTTACAGTTTTGTAACTTCAAGAGGAAATGGCCTCAAGTTGCACCTCAAGATTGGATATTAGGAAAAATTCCTTCACTGAAAGGGTTGTCAGGCATTGGAACAGGCTGCACAGAAGTGGTGGAGGTATTTAAAAGATGTGGTGCTTAGGGACACGGTTTAGTGGTGGACTCAGCAGTGTCAGGTTAACGGTTGGACTCAATGATCTTCAAGATCTTCTCCAACCAAAACAATTCTATGATTCATCCCAGAAACTGGTACACACCAACTAGATAACTGGGCAAGGCTACTGAGGTGGAAAGTGTCTGTTGGTAGAGTGGCCAACTAGACCTGACATGGCAGATTGGTACTTTCAATACACGTATGTACTTGAAACCTGTACTATGGAGTTCTGCTTTGAAGGGTTGTATCTGGGAATGGCAATACTGCACAGTGCAAGAAAACCCCCCAAAACCAAACCAACCCACATCTAAAACCTGGAATGATAAAAGCCTCACTTAACAAGCAGTGACATAAAATATAACAAATTACAAAGTTATTAA
>NW_010309979.1:0-15326 GCF_000700745.2 Antrostomus carolinensis | reverse complement strand
TCCCAACCAACATCACCAGAACCTGCCACAGCTCCCATGGGTGCAATGAGTTTATCCCGGTCTCTGCCCAACAGCCCAGACCCCCGAGGGGACCTCAAAGCACCGGGGACCCCCCCAAAGTGCCGCTGCAGGAGCTTCTCATCAGGGACCACAGCAAGGTGAGCGCCCAGCGTCACCTTCCCAGAGCCCCAGCGTCACCTTCCCAGAGCCCCAGTGACACCAACAGCACCAGAATTTGGCAAAATAAGGTTATTTCTCAATTCTGGGCCTGGTTTAGATTTCACCCAGAAATCTGCTCTGGGCTGGCAGAGCCCAGCTTCACCTCTCCCAGCTTCACCTCTCCCAGCTTCTTCTCATCCAAAATACTTAAAACCTGCAAATATTTCCCCCAAAACACCTAAAAGCTGCAAATATTTCACCCCAATACCTAAAAGCTGTGAATATTTCACCCAAATCACTTAAAAGCTGTGAATATTTCACCCCAAAATACTTAAAAGCTGCAAATATCTCCCCCAAAATACTTAAAAGCTGTGAATATTTCCCCCAAAATACTTAAAAGTTGCAAATATTTCACCCCAAACACCTAAAAGCTGCAAGTATTTCACCTAAAAGCTGCAAATATTTCACCCCAATACTTAAAAGCTGTGAATATTTCCCCCAAAATACTTAAAAGCTGCAAATATTTTCCCCAAACACCTAAAAGCTGCAAATATTTCACTGAAAACATTTAAAAGCTGCAAATATTTCACCCCAATACTTAAAAGCTCCAAATATTTCCCCCAAAATACTTCAAGGCTGCGAATATTTCACCCCAACTCTTAAAAGCTGAGAATATTTCACGCAAATCACTTAAAAGCTGCGAATATTTCCCCCAAAATACTTAAAAGCTGCAAGTATTTCACCCCAAAATACTTAAAAGCTGCAAATATTTCACTCAAAACACTTAAAAGCCGTGAATATTTCACCTAAAAGCTCCAAATATTCCCCCAATACTTAAAAGCTGCGAATATTTCACCTAAAAACTGCAAATATTTCACCCCAAACACCCAAAAGCTGCAAATATTTCACTCTCTATTTAAGAATTGTAAATATTTCACCCAAAATACTTAAAACCTGCCAATATTTCACCCCAAAACACCTCAAAACTGCAAACATTTCACTCTCCATATTTAAGAATCGTAACTATTTCACCCCAAATATCTCCAGAGCTGCTCCTGGCTCCCTCGGGGCAGGATTGAGGGCATCACATCATCCTCAGATCCCACATCCACTCCAGCCAGCGCTGCCTCACGCCAAGATCATCCCGTTATCACCCGTTCCCGCTGGAGGCAGCTGAGCCACCAGCACATCCCATGTCCCCATCGCTCCCATCCAGGGAGGACACACCAGGGTTCTGGCTCTGAAAGGGTTAAAACCACTTGGGGGGGTATAACCAAGAAAAGAAAAACCCTGTCAATTTAAAATGCTATTTATTATTTTTTTTTCTATTTTCTTTTCTTCTTTTTTTTCCCATGATGAAAATATTGAGTTTAAAAAAAAATAATAATAATAAATTTGCAATAAAACACTTTTTCCTCTTCCAAAATCCAGCACTGAACCAACTGAAAATATCTCCTAAATCTTTATAATTTTATATGTTCACTTATCAAACTGTCCCCATTCCTCATTTCCCAATTAAATTAAGAGGCAAAAATTATAACGACGAGCATCCCCCGCAGCTCATCCCCTGCCCAGGCGTGAGCTGAGCCAGCAAACACAGATCCCCCTCCTCCCCCCAAAAAAAATCTGGGGTCTCCTCCCCAAATTTGCCTTTGGGGGGGACACAGCTGCCCCCCATGCTCGCCCCAAGCCAGGCAGCATCTTCATCCTTTGCTGGGGAAGGGGAAAGAAAAGGGCACAAGGGGTTTGGGGTTCCCAAGCCGAGGTGTTTGCTTTTGGGGGGCTGTTATGGTGGGACCCAAGCGTGACAGGGCAAAAAAAAACCCCCCAAAAAACACAAAAACAGCCTGAAAAGAAAGAAAACACACACACATAAAAAAAATGCCACCAAGTTTCCAAAAATCATCTCCTTGTGGGGGGCTTGGGCACTGCAAAGACCCATGTTGGGGGAGCAGGGGAGAGAATCACCCCAAAATAGATCCGTGTGGTGGGAAATGAGGTTCACAAGGTCCCACCTGGGCAGGAGAGGAGGTGACAGCGAGGGACCATCAGTCATGGCCAGGCCAAGGTGGCCTTGGGACAACATGGGTCTTGCTGGGTGGGTTCACCCCCTCCTGGCACCCCTCGGCGGGGGGAGCAGGGGGCTCCAGGGGACCCGATGGCTCCGTGGCTACAGCCACGATGGCCAAGGCCACTGGTGGGATGGGTGGGAGGCAGCTGGAGGGGGAAACCTGCAGCCTGGAGGGGTTTCACCCGTCCCTGTCCCCAGGAGATGGTGGGGTCAGGAGAGGGACCCCACTCCTGAGCCATCCTGGCTCTGTCCCAGCCACAGTGGACAACCAGGCTCTGCATCCCACCTCTCTGCGTGGGAAGGAGCCAGGGAAGGAAAGTCCGTGCTTGTCCCTCACCTCAGCACGGAGCGGTGTGAGCCACGGCTTGTTGGGGAGCACGATCCTGGGGGAGCCACTCACACACCCACCCCACAGCTCCCACCCACATCCCTCCCACCAAGAGCTCAACAGACGAAGACTCTTCACTAAACACCAAGAACAGGCTTTAAAACAACCATTTAAAGAGAAAACAAACAAAAAAAGTACAAATCTCTCCTCTCCCCCACGTGCAGACGGGCCGGGAGGGAGCTCACCACGACCTTCTCCTTCAGCTCAGCCACCAGTCACCCCACAGACCTGCCCATGCCCAGCTCACCCCCAGGCAGGATGGTGACACTGTTTCAGGTCACCCTCAAGGGTCTCTCCATTCCTGGCCCCATTGATTTCTCCACCCCAAAGCTGATGTGATAACCAGGGAGGAGGTGAAGTCCCCACTGTGCAGCCTCTTGTCCCCATCCCCTGCCACCATCTCACACACACACACGTGAGCGTGCGCACACACACATCGTTCTTTTCTTCCTTTTTTTTTTAACCCAAGTGAACATGTTTCCAAAAAAACCCCAAAAAAGGTAAAAATTAACATAAGCAGCACCACATTTCCCAAGTGTCAGGAGCTCCAGAGTTGGAGAAGAGGCCTGGAACAACCCCACCATCACAAGAAACCAACCCCACTTTGATTGGGGATCGAGCGTGCGCACACACACATCGTTCTTTTCTTCCTTTTTTTTTTAACCCAAGTGAACATGTTTCCAAAAAAACCCCAAAAAAGGTAAAAATTAACATAAGCAGCACCACATTTCCCAAGTGTCAGGAGCTCCAGAGTTGGAGCAGAGGCCTGGAACAACCCCACCATCACAAGAAACCAACCCCACTTTGACTGGGGATCGGCCAATAAAGACGCTTCCGAGGGGACGGTGCTTTTGGCGTTGGGATGCGAGGTGAGAAGGAACCGGGGGAGAAGGAAGGAGGGCAGTTCTGTCATGGAGTGAAGGAGAGGAGATGGTGACAGAGGCAGATGTACTGACACCAGGCGGTCGGCTCGGCCCCTCACATGGCAGCTCGGGTGGGTGTGCTGGGCTGGTTCAACCGCAGCGTCTTACACAGCCAACCTGCAAAATCCACCTCTTCCACTTCGGAGCGTTTGATGAAGGTGTGACTCTGCAAAAGAAGGAAAACAGAGGTTTTCTTAAAGGGTTAAGAGTAATCACCAGCTGCTCCCCAGCTCCTAAAACACAACCCCAAGTCTGTGTCATGGGGTAGACCCCAGAAAGACGAGAAGATCCTGGTGTGACACCTCAAGCAGTGAAACAGGGTTTTTTAAAGAAAATCACAGAATCACAGAGTGTCAGGGATTGGAAGGGACCTCAAAAGATCATCCAGTCCAACCCCCCTGCCAGAGCAGGAACCTAAATGAGATCACACAGGAAGGCGTCCAGGTGGGTCTTGAATGTCTCCAGAGAAGGAGACTCCACACCCTCCCTGGGCAGCCTGTCCCAGGGCTCTGGCACCCTCACTGGAAAGAAGTTTCTTCTCAAGTTGAAGCAGAACCTCCTGTGTTCCAGCTCACACCCACTGCCCCTTGTCCTACCATTGGGCATCACTGAGAAGAGCCTGGCTCCATCCTCCTGACATTCACCCTTTACATATTTATAAACATTAATGAGGTCTCTCCTCAGTCTCCTCTTCTCCAAGCGCAAGAGCCCCAGCTCCCTCAGCCTTTCCTCAGCAGGGAGATGCTCCACTCCCTTCATCATCTTGGTGGCTTTGTGCTGGACTCTCTCCAGCAGTTCCCTGTCCTTCCTGAACTGTGGGGCCCAGAACTGGACACAATATTCCAGATGTGGCCTCACCAGGGCAGAGAATATTCGTTCCTTGCAGCCCCACAGCTGGGATTTTAAGCCACGCTGGCCATGAAGTCAACACACAGGCATGGGAACAAGAGGAGAAGAAGATTTAGAGCAGGGCAGAGCCTGCGTGGGCCCCATCTGTGAACGGACCAAAACTCTGTATGTGGGTAGAGTGAGGAGCTGCAGCTCCTGCACCCCCCCTGCTCCTCACCTGCCCCTGGACAGCAAACACTGCTCCCCCCGGGGCAGGAGGTAAGAGGAACACAGGCAGGACAGGACAACCTGCACACAAGGGCATGGGGCCACCAGGACACAGGCCACCACCTTGGCAAGGGCTACACGGGAGCACCTGGACATAACTCAGGAGTTCAGAACGATGCCGAGGAGGAAAGTCAAGGTCAACATGGTTAAACTGGGCTCACAAAATGGTTTGGGTTGGGAGGGAATTTAAAGTTCATCCAGTTCCAACCCCCCTGCCAGCAGCAGGGACACCTTCCACTAGACCAGGTTGCTCAAAGCCTCATCCAACCTGGCCGAGAACACTTCCAGGGAGGAGCAGCCACAGCTTCTCTGGCCAACCTGGGACACTGTCTCACCACCCTCACAGCCAACAATTTCTTCCTCACATCTCATCTCCATCTCCCCTCTGCCACTTTCAAGCCATCACCCCTTGTTCTGTCACTCCCTGCCCTTGGCCAAAGTCCCTCCCCAGCCTTCCTGGAGCCCCTTCAGGTACTGGGAGGCCACTAGAAGGTCTCCCTGGAGCCTTCTCTTCTCCAGGCTGAACAGCCCCAACTCTCTCAGCCTGTCCTCACATGGGAGGGGGTCCAGCCCCCCGATCATCTTCATGGTTTGAGCAGGTCCATGTCTGTCTTATTCTGGAGGCCCCAGAGCTGGACACAGTGCCCCGGGGTGGGGTCTCACCAGAGCAGAGGGGCAGAATCCCCTCTCTCAACCTGCTGGCCACACTTCTCTTGATGCAGCCCAGGACACAGTTGGCTATCTGGGCTGGGAGCGCCGGCTCATATTCAGCCCACACATCCATATTCCCAGCTCAGGAGGCAAAGGTTTCTCCCAGGCACCTCCGCAGACACGGGACAGCCGGGTGGTTCCCATCCCAGGCTCCACATGGGTTAGATACCATCACTGCCTTTGAATCAAAGGTGAGTGAGTCACTCCTTCTCCTGGGCTCCATTTGGCTCATCTTATGCTCAGCCTGGGAGTTTCCAGCTCTTTTGAGCAAGAGAAGCACAGAAGGACCAGGCAGCAGTTTGCAGATATGGTGCCACCCCACTGTAGGAAGAAAATTACTCTCCCCACTTACCATCAGCATTTTCAGATCTGCTCGTTCCGCTGGATTTTTAATTAAGCTGAAATGAGAAGAATAAAATCAATGCTGAGACATCTCTTGTGGGAAACCAGGTTAGCTGGCTGGAAAGGTCTCCTGCTTCACTGAAAAGCTACTTGATCTCCTGGCTGCTTTCCCCAAGAGCCTGGCAGCGTGGAAATGGCTTGGAAAACATCATCTCCAACAGCCCAACTCCTAGGGAGAGCTGCAGGATCTGCCTCTTCCAGACCACAGGTGATCTGTGCCCTGCAAATGGAGAAAAAGACCCAGTGCTTGGTGGGGATCAGTGATTTCTGTGACATCCAGTCTCTGTGATTTAATGGGAGCCAGAGCAGCATCTTCAGGTGTTTCCCCACTGCATCAGAAGGTCTGGAAGTTGATGGTGGGTGTATGCCTGGTGCCTGCAAGGCTCTGGGGTGACTCACAGCCCCAGCAATCTGCTCCCCCATCCCCCTGCC
Source organism: Antrostomus carolinensis (assembly GCF_000700745.2). NCBI lineage: Eukaryota > Metazoa > Chordata > Aves > Caprimulgiformes > Caprimulgidae > Antrostomus > Antrostomus carolinensis. The sequence goes on along the minus strand of NW_010309979.1, from coordinate 9,124 downwards.
AGGCTCCTATTTAGAAGGTGCTGGGATACTGCTGAGCATTGCCACAAATAAACCACTTTTATTCCAACCCTTCCCCAGGCAGGAGTTTCCAGCACGAGGCAGGATCACGCTGCAGCCAGGGAGAGATCACCTATAGAGCATGGAGAACATTGCGTTATGCTGAACATTTTGGGTGGAGCAGCAGCCTGCAGAGCTGTCAGGGAGTACAGAGAGCCCTCCACCTTCAGCTGAAAGATGAAATCCTTACCATTTATTTACAAACTCCTGGAAATCTTGCGTGAAAACTCCATTTGGCAGCTTGGGAGGTGGCTGCAGAGAAAAGGAGAAGGGTTTTCTGCATCACTGTGTGTTAATGGGTCAAAAAACAGTGTCACCTACAGTTTTTAATGAGCTGCAGATAAGCTGTGATCTCCAGCTACCCTCCTCCTCTTCCTCACTGCCCTTTACAACCGGGGAAGGGCTCCAGCCATTTCTTACCCTGGCAGCAAACTGCTGCCCCAGCACGATGCGCAGCTGGGGGGACCCCACGTTGAATCGCTGCCAAAGCTGGGAAACCAAAATTGCAGCATCACAATTCCAGATCCAACCTCACAAATCCCAGCTCTGGCAACGCCTACGGCAGGTGAAGTCGATCCAGAAATGATAACTGGGGGTCAAGTCTTATCACCTTGGAAGGGGAAGCTGCTCTTTCCACTTGCTGGTGGAATGGACCCTACCTTAAAAGTCTGGTAGGACATTTTAACCTGGATCTAACACTGGCCACTCTCATTCAAAGGGCTTTATCTGAGAAAATGTGTGGTGACCTCAGCATCCACACAGAGGGAGTGTTCATCCTTTCTTCATCTCAGGAGAAGCATGTTTGAAATGCCTGGTTGCAGGAGGAGGAGGTCTTGACAGCCAAGAGCTCCCCTCGACACAGAGGGAGTGTTCATCCTTTCTTCATCTAGGGAGAAGCACATTTGAAATGACCTCCTCTTCCTGCAACCAGGCATGACAGCCAAGAGCTCCCCTCACTACTCAACTCTTTCAAGGGTATTATGAACTTCCCCCTGAAGAATCACAGAATGGTTTGGGTTGGGAGGGACCTTAAAGCTCATCCAGTCCCAACCCCCCTGCCAGCAGCAGGGACACCTTCCACTAGACCAGGTTGCTCAAAGCCTCATCCAACCTGGCCACAAACACTTCCAGGGAGGGGGCATCCACAACTTCCTTGGGCAACCTGTTCCAGTGTCTCACCACCCTCACAGTGAAGAACTTCTTCCTAATATCTCATCTAAACCTCCCCTCTTCCAGTTTAAACCCATTTCCCCTTGTTTTGTCATTAACTGCCCTTATGAAAAGTCCTTCCCCAGCTTTCTTGTAGCCCCTTCAGGTACTGGAACCTTCCAGAGATGCTTTTTGTGATACAAAGAGATGGAAAAAGGAAGCAGGGAACAAGTGGAGAAGGATGTCAGTGGAGCTCAGAGGGGTTCTCTATCGAAAAGCCTGTCTTCAAGCAAAGGTTTTGGAGCCCACTGACTCAGCAGAGTGGATAAGACACTGTGGTACCTCAGGGAAGCTCCAGCAGAGCCAATGGTAAAGAAACACCCACCTCATTAACTATATAATCCAGCAGTTCAAAGATGGCCATCGCAGGCCGGCTGTCCATCCCATGGCCTGTGTGGTTAAGATGACAAAAACAGTGGTGAGAGGCTGTTCAGGGACAGTGAAGGGCCTCATTTCACGTGAAAATCACATGTGCTGTGGGACTTTTGCTGGGAGAGGCAGAGACAACCTACTTGGGAACTGACCCGTGAGTGAAAAAAAAAAAGAAATAGCAAAGAGAAAACCAAAGCACGTTCTGAAATTTCAGATTTCTTTCACCGTGCTATAGTCCAGATTTATTTCCTAGTCTGGAGCATTTGGAGAGTACCAGACCATCTGCTGTGGCAGGCTGGCAGCGCTTCTAGAGCCTTCTGCTTCCAAGCAAATGGCTCAAGCAAGATCCTCCTTCAAACCCCCTGTGTTGGTTTGGTACTTCTATGAGAGCTCCCAGCAAAGCTCTTCCCAAAAATCTGCCTCTAGCTTGAAAGGAACCTGTTGGCAGCATGGGCAAAGCCTGAGGAGCAACAGGGGCTGTGAGAGTGTCCCTCAGAGCATCTCCTCCAAGGGGTCCACATCCTGACAGCCTGCATTGTCCTCAGCATGGGCTGCTTTGCTGTGTGGCTTGAGCCTTATAGAATAGTTTGTTTGGAAAAGATCTTTATGATCATCTTCTAGTCCTTCTCGTGGGACACAGCAGGATCTAAAAGCAGATAAACTGAGCTCTTCAAAATCTTAATAGACCCTGGTTGGCAACCTGAGAGCAACCTCCTCACCTCCCCATGCAAGACCAGACTCCTGTCTGTGCTCGTTGGGATTTACAAACCTCTGTGGTAGAGTGGATTCTTCTGGAGCATCAACCTGGCTCCATCTGCTCTGCAGAGAGGGATCTCCCTAGAAACACTCACCTCCCACCACCACAACCTCATCCAAACTGGCCTTTGTGGCTCACCCAGCCACACCAATCAAACCCCAACCCCTTCTCCCCCACATCTGCACGTTGTTTCCGATGCATTACGACAGCCCCTACCACTGACGGGGCGTCCTGGGGGCCTGGCCCGCGGCGAGATGCTGTGAGATTCTCCCTCTGCCCCATCCACCACGGGACGACCAAATATTGCTTCCAGTTCCTTGGAGTCTGGCGGGGGGATTGGGTACCTTCCGATAGACAGCTCCACTAACGACAGACCCATGCTCCAGATGTCGGACTGGACCGAGTAGTGGGTGCCCTGCAACCGCTCGGGCTGGAAGGAAAGATCATAAAAAAACACATGTTGACATAGAATATTGATATGTAAAGTCATAAATATCATGCACTGAAATTAAATAGGGGAGATTTGATATCCTGATGGTCTCTCCAGCTCAGCTTTCCAACCCTCCAGGGAAAAGATTGTCCCAAAGGGACAGGCTGAAAGAGTTGGGGCTGTTGAGCCTGGAGAAGAAGAGGGTTCTGGGAGATCTTATAGTGGCCTCCCAGTACCTGAAGGGGCTACAAGAAAGCTGGGGAGGGACTTTTCATAAGGGCAGTTAATGACAAAACAAGGGGAAATGGGTTTAAACTGAAAGAGGGGAGGTTTAGATGAGATATGAGGAAGAAGTTCTTCACTGTGAGGGTGGTCGGACACTGGAACAGGTTGCCCAAGGAATGTGTGGCTGCTCCTCCCTGGAAGTGTTCAAGGCCAGGCTGGATGAGGCTTTGAGCAACCTGGTCTAGTGGAAGGTGTCCCTGCTGCTGGCAGGGGGGTTGGGACTGGATGAGCTTTAAGGTCCCTCCCAACTGAAACCAGTCTGGGATTCTAAGAAAGATTATGTGCACACATGAAGCACTGGTCAGCATCTCATCAACACCTACAGCTGAGCAGCATTTACAGCAGCTTAAACTTAGAAGTTTTTTTGGAATCTAGTTCTCTGTATGCTGAGATCTCATGAACTCCATTTATTAACAATTTTTTTTAATTTATTTTTTTCTCTTGCTCATTCCTGTGAATACCCAAGAGGAATTTGAGGAGTAGAAAATCCACTCCAGGCTCTTACCATCAAAAAGAAAAAATAAAAATTAAAAATAAACCAATCAATGCAAGTCATCCATACTGGCAGCTTCGAGTCAGCTGTGCAGACCCAGTGGCAGAGTGCAGAGGAGATATTATTTTTAAATAGCCACTGTCTAACTATAACTGTGCTTGAATAACCATTCCCAAAATACGAGAGCAGCTCAGACCCAAGCACACAAGTGTAGTCTGATGACTCCCCCAATAACCCACCGCTCGTTCCCAGTCACAACCACACACAGTGAGGGGAGAAGACCCCCCTCCGCCCACCCTCTGCCTTTCAGCCAGCAGGACCCAGGGACTTGGGGTCATTTTATTGCTACAGGCACTCAATTATCTGCAGCTGAGCTAACACTGATGATGATTGTCATTTACAGAAGAGGCACAATCAGCTCTTCCTGCAGCTCACTCACTGGTTGACTCCAATTTGGCTTTAGTTTCCCATCAGACTTTACCAAACCCAGCTGCACTAAACTGGTTTTACCCTCATTTTGTCACCAAGTGCACGTGGTCAAAGCAGCAGAGGAGGTGCATGTACCAGCACCTGCATCCCCTCTGCTCTCAGTTTTTTTGGGCAGAGCTTTGCATAGAGAAAGAGAAGATGTTTGTGAACCTGCCAAAATAAAATACAGAAGTATTTGTAGGATGTGAAACATCTTTCCCTGCAAGTCTCTGCACTTCCACACACACCACTGCTGGCCAGGCACAGGATGGAGATGACAGGACACCAACTCCTCGAGCAGATGTGGAGGCACCTGCTTCTCCAGCACAGGACAGTGCCTTGAAGCATTGGGCTAACCCGTGATGCGAACCAGGAATGGGGCAGTTTGGATGAGGATGGAAAAAAAAAGAGCAAAGCCATGAGCTCTACATGTCGATTCTGTAAGAGCTGAGATGAACAACCCAACAAAAAACCCAGACAAAGAGTTGAAAGGAACTTACAGACATGTAGGACCGAGTTCCCACAAAAGAGTTTGCCATGGAGTCAATGAGTTGACCACTGACCCCGAAATCACACAGCTTAATCTCTCCTCGAGAATTAACCAGGATGTTAGAAGGCTTCACATCTGACAACAGCAAGAGAGAAGGGAAACGTGACTCGAGGTAAAATACAGGGCTCTTGGACTGCAGGCAGTTATTTTTAAGTTCCTCCTCTCACCTCTGTGCATGATTTGGTGCTTCTCTCTCAGATAGGCCAAGCCTCTCAGAACCTAGAAGGAAATCAAAGACAGGATGAGATCAGAGCTGGGAAGGGAAGTGCTTCCCTTCAGCAGGGCACGTTGCACAAACTCCGGGTGCTGTCGCACTGCAGCTTGGTGAGGAAAGTCACCCCATAGTGTCCACAGGTTTCAGGGTTTGCAACTTATCACCCAGTCAATCATAGATCTTGGGTTAACTGCTTGAGAAAGCTTCTCCTAAATCTTCTCCAAGGAGAAGTCAACACCAGCCAGTGCAACGCAAGGGGCTGGAGCTACAGAGAATGGTTAGGAATATGCTTTCCCCCTCCCTGCTGCCCCTCGTGCTTGGGCAAGAGAGGAAAAAGCAAATGGGGAAACAAAGAAAACTTCCTAAGGCAACACAAGCATTGTTCCCAAACCTGTGCCCAGCAAATCCCCTCTGGAAGCTTGAAGAGCCACCGTAACTCACCGCTATACTGACTTTCCCCAAGATCTCCTCAGGAATTCTTTTGGCTTCTTTCAAAACTTGATCCAAAGAGCCACCATCCTGAAATAAAGAAAGCATGGAAGTGACCAACACGCTGATCCCCAGCTGGAAAAGAGAGCAGCTGGTGCTACAGGCAAGCGTGCCCAGGGAGGGCAAGTGGTATATAAGCAGTACACAGCATCCCAGCTCGGCTGTCTGCAACGACTCAGCATCCAGCATGCTCCTTTTACAGCAAAAAAAAGCTAAAATAAATAAATACATAAATAAATATCTGGTGATCAGAGCTCAAACTTCTTGCTGAAAACTATTTTAATACTATCTACTATCAGCTCTACAGCTTGCTATTAGTTCTGAGCTTCCTTTCCATCCGTGGTTAATGCAAAGATGATGCTGTCAGCGCTGATCTGGAGGAGCGACAACACTATTCTCTGCCAGAGACAACTGAAAACACACACTGTGCTTCACTGACAGATCTGTAGAGTGGCAAGTTTACAACATTTCCGTTTGGCCAACCCCCAAACCTCTGCTTCCGCTTTCCAAAAAGTCGATCTCTGTCATTTTGATGCCTACACAGGAGCAGGCAGCTCCTACCAGGAGCACAGTGACCTCGCTGCAGCCCAGAGCAAGGAGCTGCCAGCACCCAAAACCATTTCACCTGCAATATCAAGAACAAGTCCAGAGGAGGCCACCAGGATGATCCAAGGGCTGGAGCACCTCTCCTATGAGGACAGGCTGAAAGAGTTGGGGCTGTTCAGCCTGGAGAAGAGAAGGCTCCAGGGAGACCTTCTAGTGGCCTTCCAGTACCTGAAGGGGCTCCAGGAAGGCTGGGGAGGGACTTTGGCCAAGGGCAGGGAGTGACAGAACAAGGGGTGATGGCTTGAAAGTGGCAGAGGGGAGATGGAGATGAGATGTGAGGAAGAAATTCTTTGGTGTGAGGGTGGTGAGACAGTGTCCCAGGTTGGCCAGAGAAGTTGTGGCTGCTCCTCCCTGGAAGTGTTGAAGGCCAGGCTGGATGAGGTTTTGAGCAACCTGGTCTAGTGGAAGGTGTCCCTGCTGCTGGCAGGGGGGTTGGGACTGGATGAGCTTTAAGGTCCCTTCCAACCCAAACCAGTCTGGGATTCTATGATCAAGTCTCAGGGAGATGAAATTCAGAAGAATCCAAGGAGCAGCAGTTTGCAGAGGAGGAACAGGGACTCACCATGTGCTCCATGCAGATGGAGATCTCTCCATCACTGTAGAAGGCTCCATAGAAACCCACGATATATGGGGAGTTACATTCATGCAGCACCTGCAGCTCTCGGATAATCTGATTCCTGATGGCCGGTTTGATTTCTAAATGAATCAGCTGCCAAGAAAGAAAAAATAATAATAATTAAAAAAATTCAAGGTTTAACACCTGGAAAAACTTAAGAGCAACCATGTGAGCAAGTCCTGAGTGTTGGGAAGAATTAAAAACCAAACCCAAGGGAAGCTCTGCTTTGGTGTAGACTTTTCACCACTTGCAGATTAACTTTAAGGATTACTGCCGAGCACGTAACACGCCGAGATCGCACAGGATACGGAGCAGAAAGACGAGTCAGAGGTTTGCTGCAGATCTGACTCAGCAGATGGGAACATTTTCACAAGTTCTGGAGGTGTTGTAAGACAAGGTGCTCTGATATCAAGGAAACCACAGAAAGTAAGAAAAAAAAAAAACCAACAAAAACCCATGAAGATTATGCACGTGAAAGAGCAGTTGCTTTATTCCTTGGGCTCCTTGTAGAGTCAGTTAACACAGCTGTGGGCTGGGGAGACAGAGTCAAGGAAATGCAATGCCAGGTCAGAAAAAAGCAGCCCTGTCACCATAACCACTAGGACACCCAACCCCAGGGACATCTCTCCTTCCCCAGACCTCCCAAGGCCGGTCTCTGCAGGAAGGACAGCAGTGCTGAGCTTGCCTTCACTTCACGTCCTGAACACAGAGCTCCCAACAATCTCCAAACCACCCAGTGACACACAACACTCCCAAATCAAACACCCTGGAAGACTCTGAGAGCTCAGCTCTGAGTGAAGCCACTCAGAGAAGCAGATTTGCTCCATGGAGACCCATCAAACCACCCCAACAGCAGGTGAGATCAGAGAGTTTCAAGGCAGCTGTTCTCCAGATGAGCAGCTGCACTCTTCCTGCTGTGCACTGCCCTTCCCAACAGGCAGACAAAGCATCTCCCAGTTTCCTGTCACAGGGCACCACAGCAGATGTTGCCCATAAATCCCCCTCTGAGAAGTCCTGGCTGCTTGGAACTACTTTGGGGATGTGTTAGGTGGGTGGTGAGGAGTAAGGAATGTGTGTGTGCCAAACCCATCCCGCCACCTGCCATTAGCCATAGAACCAGAGAATCCCAGCCTGGTTTGGGTTGGGCGGGACCTTAAAGCTCATCCAGTCCCAACCCCCCTGCCAGCAGCAGGGACACCTTCCACTAGACCAGGTTGCTCAAAGCCTCATCCAACCTGGCCGAGAACACTTCCAGGGAGGAGCAGCCACAGCTTCTCTGGCCAACCTGGGACACTGGCTCACCTCCCTCACAGCCAACAATTTCTCCCTCACATCTTATCTCCATCTCCCCTCTGCCACTTTCAAGCCATCACCCCTTGTTCTGTCACTCCCTGCCCTTGGCCAAAGTCCCTCCCCAGCTTTCCTGGAGCCCCTTCAGGTACTGGGAGGCCACTAGAAGGTCTCCCTGGAGCCTTCTCTTCTCCAGGCTGAACAGCCCCAACTCTCTCAGCCTGTCCTCACAGCAGAGCTGCTCCAGCCCTTGGATCCTCAGGAGAGCCGCTTCCTACTGCTTCTACCCAGTTGAGCCAAGTTCACTAAAACCAGCTTCACTGGAAAAAGAATAAACTTGTTTTCACACAAGGTGCACAGGGACCTCTCCCAGGGGATGACTCCAAGCAGGAGAGGCTCCACCTAAAACCTCACTGAGAGCAGCCAGAACCTTGGTCCCAACCCCAGCGAGGTGGGTTGGGTGCCGATGGGTGACTGCAGGGAGACCCCAATGGAAGTTGGCTCTCCTAGAGCCAGGACACGTGCTGGATGTCCTCCAGCACAGTGCCACAGCCCACTCCTCCTGCTCCCCTCGTTACCTTCCGTGCCATAATGAGCCCTGAAGGTTTGTGCTGCACTTTGGTGACCACACCGCCATTGCCAGCCCCCAATTCTGAGATCCTCTCAAAGTCATCATCCTTTAACTCTCCAACTTTGGCTTTCTGCGTGAGGAAAGCTTCCAGGCGCTTCTTCTGCTGCTCATCCAGCTCCAGCTCCTCAAGCTTCTTCTGAAGGTCCACGAGGTTTGCCCTGGAGAAGGGAGGAGACAGAAGGGACAGTCAGGAGACTGTGAGGGCAGCACCAGAGAAAGAGGTGGGTTGGTTTGGTTTTTTTTAGGGAAGCAGAGGGAAATAACTGAAATAACTGTCCATGTGTCATCTGCCACATGCTCAGCCCTTGATATAGCAGTGAGTCTAAAGCAAAGCTCTGGAGATGCAGGAGACAGCCCTGGTGCTCAGCTCAGGGACACACAGACAGCGAGACCCACAGTGCAGTATCTGCCCAACACACACGTCTCCTCTGGAGGAGGTTTAGTGCAGTCAGCTGTTTTGGGAAAACCAAGGAATAGGGAAAATCCTTCAACCCTTAATGAGGCAGCTCAGCTCAGCCCAGAGAGAATGGCAGCACCAGCAAACTCTCCCTCTCCAGACACGGGAAGCCAAGCTTGGGTTTTGCTGTGAAACACAAGAAGGGCTTTCCCTGGTGTCCAGCAACCCCTTGCTCCGTTACTCCCCCCAGACCCACCACT
>NW_010309978.1:0-36734 GCF_000700745.2 Antrostomus carolinensis | reverse complement strand
TTGTTATATTTCATTAAGTTTTTTTCTGCCCCAAAAAAAGTGTTTTGTTTTGGGGTTTTTTAATTCCAAATTGTAAAGGTAATTCCAATTTAATTCCAATTGTAAAGGTAAACTTTTAGCTAAACCACGTATTTTAAAAATAGGGGGGAAAAAAGATAATCTTAAAAGGAATTGTGCTTCAGCAGCCAATGTAGAGTAAACTCTTGCCTTTTTATTCATATTTTCTGCTTAGAGCTACTTACAGCGATGGAAAAATTAAAGCCCCTCCAAAACCCTGTGCTGGAAACCAAGGAACTCAGATCACAGTAGGTTTTTGTGCCTGTTCTCTCTTGTCCCTCTTCTGTTCCCTGGTTGTTATACTTGCACCGCTTCTTGGCATGTGTTACCTTGTGAGATGTGTGACAGTATCACCTTGTAGAACACTTTCTAGATGATGATATGTGGTTTTGTTGGGGTTTTTTATTTGTTTTCTTCCCCAAAGACAGGGAAGTAAATTTCAGAAGATGCTCTTTTTTCCTTCCAAGGATAGCATAGTCATAGACTGTCAAGAGTATTTCATACTCCTTCTGGACTGCTCAGAGCCTCAGTGGACAGTGAAGGCTACAAGAAGCTCAGAATCTGGAGGAGTGGTGTGAATTGTATGAGCCAGAGTGGGAAGATGAGGGAACTGGCACAGGAAACTGCAGACACGCTGTTTGTCTCTCAGTCATATCGTTCTGCTGTCGTACCAGGCTCTGAATGCAGGCTGAGATTAGGGTTGGCGTGAGGATTATGGAGAAGAAGAAGGAGCTCAGGGTGGGAAGGAGCCTGCAGGTTGCGCAGTGCAGGGTGGACAGTGGAAGCCTGGCCTGGGAGCCTGCAGGACTGCGTTTGGCTTTCAGAGAGAGCACACACCCAGCAAGCTTCACATGTCAGTGTTTAGGGTAATATGTCTTAAAAAAGAAGCTGAACTTTTAAATTTCTGCCTTTCTCATTATAGCAGAAAGATAATCTGCATATTGTTTAAATAAATAAAAAACCAAACAATTTAAGCTGCTGCTGTTTTAGTGACATTAACAACCTTGATTGCAGCAACTGTTTTAACATTTCTTTGCGTTTCATTAGAACACACTGTAATCAGGGAGTCCGTTGTCATCTGCAAGGGAAAGCATGTAACTTTCACCGAAAAGTGAAAGCCACGTGCTTTGTTTGTTAGTGTAAAAGTGTATGTTTGTTATTGGTAAAAATACTGAGGTGCCAAAATACTTGGAAAACACACATTTCTCTGGAGCTGCAGTTTGTAAAGTGAACCTAAGCAGGTAAAGGAATAAATTGAATGTCGATCCTTCATGAAGTAAAATGTTTTCAGAAAACTTTGTAGTATCTATTAAGAGGATGGATTTAGATGAATTATATAGTGAGAAAAGATTTTTTTTTTTAATGATTTTTAATTGTGATCTTTTTCTCTGTAGGTTGAAGATCTTTTTTACAATGTAAATACAAGGAGGAAGGCTTTAAAAAATCCGAATGAAGAATATGCAAAAATACTAGAGGTTGTTAGCAGGTAAACTGAAATAAGAGGCTCCATTTTTTTTTTTTCTACTGCCATGGAGAATACTGGGGTTTTTCAGAGGGACTGGCACGTGTGTGGTGTCAGTTTTTGTCGGTTTTGAGGTTTTTAATGACTTGTTAGTGTATGGTGTCAGCTAACAGTCCAGTTGGATACAAGAAATCCAGAGGAGAGACAGTGTATTTGGTCTGTCACTATTATTAGTAAGAATTCCAGCAACCAAATGGTGAGAGACCTGAATGAGTGAACTCACAGTGAGCTTGGGATGAATAGAACCAAAGTGAAAACTGTGCAAGGACAGAGAAATTTGGTTGGATATGAAGAAGATGAACGGCAATTTCATGTCCTCAAAAAAAACCCCAAAACCACAAAACCCAAAAAAGTATCACTTTAGCTACCAGATGTTCCCTTCCTGACGCCTTGTTGCATCTTTTGCCACATGCAGCAGCTTTGCAAGCAGGATCTACGCAACTGAACCAAAAGAACTGCTTTATACTTCCAGTAAACACAAAAGCTAGCGACGAGTAGCAAGACTGTATGCTGAGCATTAGCCTGATCCCCAAATGAGCTGCTTCAGACCCTTTACTGGCCAGGCAGACTTCAGCCAAGAGGTGAAGGGTCAGGCCCTGCTGCTCTGTGAACAGGCTGATCTGAAGTCTTGCTGAGTTACAGGCTTCCAACTTGGTGTTTGGTTGGGGTGGGGTTTGTTTGGTTGGTTTGGGTTTGGTTTTTTTTTTTTTTAATTAGGATTGTACATTTTTTCATCAGGATTTTTTTCCTCTTGAATTTTTGATTTACTGCCTTAGTCACAACAGTCTAACCTCTGTCTGCATTTTTGTGTTGCTCATCTCACAAGGTTCTACTCTGTGTCCCTTCTCACAGCTTCCCTAGAAGTTTGAGCCAGGGTTAATGCAGCTGTGTATCAGCAGCTGGCCCTGGGGTCACAGACAGCTGAACCATCTGGGAAGGGGAAGTCAGAAGGACAAGCCAGCCATCTTTCAGATCCTTCTCTGAAGTAGCTGAGGCTTGGTTCTGTTACACTGAGGAGGTTTTGCTGCTCTAGTGAAGCCTGTGCAATGAAACAACCAACCTGGTATACAGAAGTTGATTAGGGGTTGGTTTTTGGGGGGGTTTTTTTGAGAAATAAGCTAAGCCGATCCTTGAATTTCATATGGTTACAGGTGAGTTATAAATAGAACTTATTTATTTTTATAGCTGTTTAGTCTACAGAAGCTCAGTTTGTCTCAAATCCCATTACTGTGTAACAGGAGATGAAATTAATTGCCCCTGTAACTAGCTGTGTGTCTGCACTCGGGGAAAGTAACCTGTTCTTTCACATACTGGACTCTTTTGTTTGTCTGGTTTTCAGGTATGCCATCCATAACTCAGGCATCAGCTTTTCAGTTAAGAAGGTATGGAAATAAAGTCTTTATAACCTCACTGTGTGTGTGTGGATATATAATATGTGTGTGTGTGTGTGTGTGTGTGTGTATATATGTATATATGGAAATGCCAGAAAATTTAGCATTGCGTCTTTTGTCGTGGGAATAGTGTAGAGCCTTCCCTGAAATGTTGAAGTGTATGTTGATGCAGTTTGGATAGAAAATGCATTAGTTAAAAGTAAACAAGACATATATATTTGTTGGGAGTTTGGAGTTTTCTGTGTGGTCAATGTGTTGTTTTGTTTTAGCTTTATCAGCTGCTTCAGCTTCTTTTGAGAGTCTAGTTCCCAATAGCTGCATGAAAGAGGACAGGGTGCCTTCATTCTCTGGCGTTCTTGATAATTATTGACTGAACTGCCGATGTTCCTCGCTTTCAGAGATGGAGTTACTACTCTGAAAGGGCCTCATGTGATCTAGCCAATCTTGTAATCCTGTGTCACTCACCATGTATCATTCTTCTGAACACAAATGAGTAAATAATAATAATACAACACACCATAATGATGTTATGACCCGTGCCTTTGTGTCAGAAATGTTGTTGATGAGTTGAATGCATTTCTAAAACTCCAGCCAGAACTGTGAATTGGTTGATACTCGTTTCTGTTCTCCTTAGCAAGGTGATACTGTGTCAGATGTTAGAACCTTATCAAACGCCTCCACAGTGGACAACATCAGGTCCATCTTTGGAAATGCCGTTAGCAGGTATGTTGGTATCAAGTCTCCGTTTGATATGAAGTTTTCCAGTAAATCTCCTCCTCCTTTCTCTTTTAAAGAACACGGGCTGTGCTAGCTTCCTTCAGGGTGAATTATAGAGAAGACAGTGTTGCAATAACAGAGCTCTCCCTTGTCTCAGAAAGTGTGACTTTTTGGTTTTTAGTATATCAAAGGAAAGAAGGAGGTTGCAAAGCTGGGCCTTTAATGCACTACAAAGGAACCATCTGCACGTAACTTCCTGTGTGCTCGTTTAAAAAGAGCAAACTGTACCTGTGTTCTCGGCAGGTTCCTACCCTCTTCCTACGCCATGAAAATCTTACTGCTTCTTACCACAGCCTCATAAATAGCTGATAAATTCTGAAGTCTCCCCACATTATTTTTTTCTGAAATTTTATGTTTTAATATTTTGGCAAAAGCTGCATTAGCTGAAGATGAGTAAACCGGGCAGAAAAGTTTAAAACAAAACCGACCAGCTTTTGCAAATGGATCTGCCACTTTGGGAAAAAGTCTTGTTAGAAGACTTTCAGCTGTGAAGAATTAACTGAATGGACTGGTGGAATGGATTTGTCCCACGAATACTTGGGTGTCAGTTTGATTTGTAACTGGAGTTACACTTCACAGGCAAGGGATGTAACTTAATACATGGAGACACCTTTATGAAACACAGCAAACTAGAGAGGCTGGTTAGTGATGAGGTTCACAGTGTTTGTATTTCTTTGTTATGCATTTTTTTAGTCTCCTACTAATGCTTGTTTGATAGTTTTTCCTGTGTACAGTTCTGAATAAATTGTCTGTTTCAAAAATGTTTTGGTCAGATGTTTTGAGGTGAAACTTTTACCCAGTTTAAGATGGTGCTTAATCTAGCTTGTTATTTCAGCTTAAAAAATGAACAGAAATAAAAATGGCACTCAGTATATATTGAGGTTGAGTTGGGAATAAGCAGCCCATAAGCCTTTTCTGTGTTAACTTTACAAGCTGGCATAATGCCTTGCTAGAGAGCTGTGCTCACCAGCTACCAAAGTGGATTTCCTTGACTAATGAATCATGGAAATTACAAAAACTATTATGAAAATTGTTAATGTTAGGATTTGTATGCATGAGCAAGAAAAGCTGTTTAGGGGCAATGGGTGTGAGCTGGAACACAGGAGGTTCCGCTTAAACTTGAGAAGAAACTTCTTTACAGTGAGGGTGACAGAGCACTGGAACAGGCTGCCCAGGGAGGTTGTGGAGTCTCCTTCTCTGGAGACATTCAAGACCTACCTGGATGCCTTCCTGTGTAATTTCGTTTAGGTTCCTGCTCTGGCAGGGGGATTGGACTGGATGATCTTCTGAGGTCCCTTCCAATCCCTGACATTCTGTGATTCTGTGAAATTTTTATGACTTCTGAACAGCCTACCAATAAATATTAGAATAGCAAAAGTGGACGGAGTAGTTGAAGAAAAGGAATGTTCTTCCCTGGCTGCTGACAACTTTGAGGTGTCCGTGTCTTATCACTGTCAATGACTTAAATGGCGAAATGCTCGTTAGAATTATCAATAGATGGTTATAATATTGTGGATACTGTGATATGTTAAGATATTAAAAAGATACTGTGGGTAGTTTTACAGACTGCAATCACTGTATTACTGTTTTACATTCACGTAGAAAGAAGAAACGATGCAGTTTGGGTTAAATAATTTTTGTGGCTCAGCAATGAATGCTTGGAACTCTCAGATAATTCTAATATTTTCATTAACTGTGATATAAATAGAATATAGAACAACATATTGCTCATGGTGAGTACTTTTTGAAATTTACATCTACAGAAAAATTCATATTTTATGTGTGTGTTTCTGTCAAACTGTCAACAGGGAACTGATAGAAGTGGGCTGTGAAGATGCGAGTCTGGCCTTTAAAATGAAAGGCTACATCACGAATGCAAACTACTCTGTGAAGAAATGCACGTTTTTACTCTTCATAAACCGTAAGTTTAAAAAAAACCCAACAGGGAGCACATTGTCCTGTGTTGCTCACATAATAATCAGAAGAACAAAACTTTCTGAAAAACTATAAAGTATATGAGCATTTTTAAAAACCTTGAAGAATAATTGTTACAGTTGATTGTAGAGCTTAAGGTGTTTTTCTATTTGTAATGTGCGTCGTGTTTTGGACTTAAATAGTGGAAAGTAGCCAGGACTGGGCCTGAAGGAACTTAAGTATCATGGTTATGACTGTGACCTGCCAACTTATACAGAGTGATCTCCACTCTGTAGCAGTGTTGGCATAGGGTGCACAAACATCAACAGTGTGAAATAATGAAAAGGTGGTCTGATTATTTCAGTATTTGTGGGGGGAAAAAAACCAACCAACCAAAAAAACCCTACAACCTTCTAAACATAAAACATACCAAGATATTGCCTATTCCTGGTTTTATATCATAGAATCATAGAATGGTTTGGATTGGAAGGAACCTTAAAGCTCATCCAGTTCCAACCCCCCTGCCATCAGCAGGGACACCTTCCACTAAACCAGGTTGCTCAAAGCCTTATCCAACCCGGCCTTGAACACTTCCAGGGAGGGGGCATCCACAGCTTCTCTGGGCAACCTGTTCCAGTGTCTGACCACCCTCACAGTGAAGAACTTCTTCCTAATATCTAATCTAAACCTCCCCTCTTTCAGTTTAAACCCATTTCCCCTTGTTCTGTCATTAACTGCCCTTATGAAAAGTCCTTCCCCAGCTTTCTTGTAGCCCCTTCAGGTACTGGGAGGCTGCTATAAGATCTCCCCGGAGCCTTCTCTTTTCCAGGCTGAACAGCCCCAACTCTTTCAGCCTGTCCTCATAGGAGAGGTGCTCCAGCCCTCAGATCATCCTGGTGGCCCTTCTCTGGACTTGTTCTAACAGGTCCATGTCTTTCTTATGTTGGGGGCTCCAGAACTGGACGCACCACTCCAGGTGGCTCCTTATGAGAACGGAGTAGAGGGGGAGAATCACCTCCCTCGACCTGCTGGACATGCTTCTCTTGATGCAGCCCAGGATATGGTTGGCCTTCCCAAATAGATTTTTTTAGGGGAAAAATGGGTATAAGAAGATATGAAGAACCAAGATGTTGGTCTGAAGGAGTAGTTGGCCACTGTGCAGTGTATTTCAGTGGGGCTGTTTGAAAATAGTGCTTTGTTCTGTGTTTCAGATCGATTGGTAGAGTCGGCGGCTTTGCGGAAAGCCATCGAAACTGTGTATGCTGCTTATCTGCCCAAAAGCACTCACCCGTTCCTGTACTTGAGGTAAAGTAATAGGAGGAAGGAGCTCTTTAATACTATCTTGTAGGATGTAGCTACGGTGAGTAGATGTAGCAGGACGTTTGTGTTCCTGATGGTAGTGTTAAGCATTGCATTGAGGTACTTAATTATTAGACAGGAGATAATTAAATCACATTAAAGAAATATTAAGAAGACAGGCCTTATTTTCAGAAGTAGTGTCTGTAATTTAAGCTTTTTCAGTCCTTTCATATTAGGGATGCTCATCATTTAAGAAAATGAGGAACACTTGGAATACAGCAGAGTGTTTGGGACCAGTCAGATCGTTTATTCCAACCTCACTAATGTTTTACCTTGCTTGGGTTTATATGTGTATCTGTATTTTTAACAGTTCCTGTTCTTGGTATACTAATGCAACAGAAAGAAGTGAATTGCACACTGCTTATAGGAAAGTAATACTTTTTAAAAGTCAAGTAATAGCTAAAATTGAACAGAAACTGTCCTTTAAAAATTGGAGCATGTTACATGGAACAGAAAACCTAGCTTTGTAATTGCCAAGCCATTGAACCTCGCCATTCACCAGTGAAACTTCCTGACATCCAGTGCTTTCTAACAAGAAGGTTCTTGCATTGTAGCATTTAATTGAATTTCTTCTTGGGATTATTGCTAAATGACAGGGCATCACAAGTCATTGACTCATGAGACACTCTAAGGAGAAGATATTTCTAACAACTATTTTGTAGTAGTACAGTGGAGAGTTTGGTTTAAGGTTACCTGTGTAAGCTGATTGTGGTGAGTTTAGAATAGAGTTCTTCAGAGTAATATATATATTTTTTTAAATAGACTACAGTCAGATGTTTTGAGGCTGTTTTGAGGCTGTTTTGAGGCTGTTTTGAGGCTGTTTTGAGGCTGTTTTGAGGCTGTTTTGAGGCTGTTTTGAGGCTGTTCCACATGGAGTAGCAGCCCCAAGTCTGGCAAATTTTGTACTAAACCAATTTGTGCCCTCTCTGCCATCCATGTGAAATTTTAGGTTAACTTATTTTAAAATGTTTTCCAGCCTGGAAATAGCCCCCCAGAATGTAGATGTGAACGTGCACCCTACAAAACATGAGGTCCATTTCCTCCATGAAGACAGTATTCTAGAACGTGTGCAGCAGCACGTAGAGAGCAAGTTACTGGGCTCCAACTCTTCCAGGATGTACTTCACTCAGGTGAGAACGCACGTTTCAAGTGGTGACAGCTCTGCACTATTTTAACTGCTGTGGATGTGTACTCAGTTCAGGAGTACAATTTATGCAGTGATTGATAGTCATCGACGTTACAGTGCTACCTTGAGATCTTTGCTCTCTTCCAGTGATGAAATGGGCTCAATATACCCATGTTAACAATGTGGCAGTGAACTTCCTGCAGAAAAAGCACACGAAAACATTTCACATAACTTCCTGTCAAGTATCTGTTCAGTCATTTTTATTTTACAAGTATATCAGCCTTCACATGGAGCAAATTGTTTGTACTCTGCCTCGGTTTATGGGAAATGCGCATGACTGAGGAAATTGTTTTATGTATTTGACAACACTTTGGATTTAATCAAAATGAAAAAAAAAATCAGGAAAAAGATTTCCTAATCTGTTTATATGGAGCATAGTATAAAAATTATAATATTAAAAAAAATTTCCTTGTGATTTTTTACATTAAAGTTGCTCTCTGAGACAAGGGAATGCTAATTAACGATTTCACTAGCTGCCAAGATGATGACATTCGTGCTGTGTGCGTACAGCAAGTCCAAACGTGGCAGCTTGTTTAAGCAGCTGACATTGTTTGTGAGGCTTGAAACATACTCGCCTCTGAGCGGTGAGATGCTGTGAGAAATGGGGCTGATCTTTCTGAATCTCTTCTCTTTACTTCCCCACATCTGAACAAAGACGTTGCTTCCGGGGGCCGACTGTTCTTCCAGCGAGGTTGTAAAATCAGCAGAAAACTCTTCTGCGGTGACCAAAGGAACCAGTGATAAAGTCTATGCGCATCAGATGGTCCGCACTGACTCCCGGGAGCAGAAACTGGATGCTTTTCTTCAGCCAGTCAACAACCCCCTAAGTACAGGCCCCGCTGAAGGGATGACAGAGGTTAATGCAGGACCCCCGGAGGCTGTGGTCGGGCCACAGGATGCTGACATGGAAGATGTCAGTGATCCGGTGGAAGTGGCTGGATCCATCCAGGAGGACGCAGTGATCCCTGGGGGGCTGAGTGAGAGCGCACACTTGTCTCCTGAGACGGTGCCTCCTCGGTAAGTCTCATTTTTCATCCAAGGCAACCTGTTTATTTCATGACAAGGCCCTGAAACGAAAGATTTTTCTGATCTCTTTGCACTTCTGCTTTTTTTATAAGGAAAATTTTCCTGGAATTCATTCTTCTCATGGCATTTTAATGAAAAATTAAACTTTTCTCTGTGAACTGTAAATTATGTAATTTGTGATAAATTTTGTAACTGCAATGGGGTTCCCATGCATACAGAAAGGCAGGAAACAGTATAAATAATGACATTAGCTTCAGTTCAGGGAGATTTGGTCTGTCTCTGTTTGGAGACCCTCCTTTTGTGGGGGGATAGAAAGATAGAAACTACATCACTGAATTTTGCAGACGTTGCCCTAGTAAAGGGAAAAGTGCTGTAATCTTTTTACAGCTCCTGCAGGAGCTGCTGTGAGAGGCCAAAGTCTTCTGAGGGAATCTGATTTTTATTTTAATTATTTTTTTCCTCTCTAGTATTACAGAAAAATGATTATGAAAAAAATCATTAGAAATACCAATATTTTTTGATGTGTCCCTTAGAGCCCATTTCACTTCCTTGCCTAAACAACTGATGTTTGATCCAGTTGGTATTAGAGAGTCATAAATTTCCTTGTGAACTACCTTTTCCTAACAAACTATGCCTCAGAAGTCAAATAAACCAGTCTGTCTTTTTTGGGAAGCTCTGGGAAACTTTCTGCATTTCCTGCGTTAACATACAGTGCATGGATGGAACATCCCATCGGTTCCGTGTATGTTTTGACTAAGTGAGAGGAGGATTGCACAGAATTCCTTTTGTTTTGGTATTGTAGAAAGAGGCCACGGGAAGATGTGGACGTAGAAATGGAGAAAGAAGACGCAAGAAAGGACATGACTGCTGCCTGCGCCCCTAGAAGAAGAATCATCAACTTGACCAGTGTATTGACTCTCCAGGAGGAAATCAGTAACCAGGCACATGCAAGTAAGCAAGTCTTTTGCTTCTCGAGATTATTGTTATTCCACCAACCAAATACGATTGTTTCAGCTGCTGAGGGAAAAGATATTTAAGAAGTGGCCCAGTCTGCTAAGCACTGTGCTGCTAAGAGAGCTTTTAACATGAACGTTTGTTAAACATCAAGGGCCACACTCAACAGGCAGCTGCCATACTGAGCCACACGGGAGGATGGTTTGAAAAACTTCTGTGTGCCTTCTTAGTTGATAGACATTTTATGCATTCTAAATATTTTGCAAGCTTTAATTCACATCATAACTAACACTATAAAATGTAATAAAACACTAAAAAAGCTTGAAAAAGCGAAGTTACTTTTTAATTTTCAAACAGAAATGGCAGCTACGATATGGTTATCACAAAAATTTTGCTTAGTCTGATGATTGTGAAATAGAGTGGACAGGATTGATAATCATCGGTTTTATTTACTGCTTTTGCTTTTCATTTTCCTTTCCCTCCTAAGTATCTGTCCCACTTATTTCACCAGTCTTGTGATTTCATATAATATTCTCTCCTCTGGTAAGTGTTGTTTTAGAAAAGGTAAAAGGTTTGCAATTCTACTGAGGGTTGTTTCCCTCTTAGCTCTTTCAGTTGCCTTCAGAATCATACTGAGTCGCATAACCCATATTATTCAGCTAGTCTAAATGTTGGGAATCTTGTGTTCTGGGAGTTTTGTTGAATTTATTTTGATTTTTCTGGCAGTAAGAACTGGGGACTCTCCACAGCTAAAATGGCTAGAGGAACAGACATCTGTAATAAATAACTATTTTTAGAAATTACTAAAAATCTTCATCTTTAGAAAGCATGTACTTACACTCGTGCTCCAGAAAAGGTTTTGCATTAGGCTGGTGATTCTGTATCTGACTGTCACTGCTGAAATACTGAAATCAAAGAGTTGTCCCTGAGCCAGAAAATGTCCCAAACCATCTCAAAATTCATGGTAGAACTTGTGCTGCTGCTTGAGGTTGTGTCTTGTCTTCACACGTGTAAGAAATACCTACGAGAGACCTTTGCAAGAAAGAAATGTTCTTCTCAAAGTATTGTATCCCTTTGGAGACGTAACAGTGGAGGCTGGGAAGCGCAGTGCCTTCTGTGTGCTGGGCCTGCAGTGCTGAGCTCCTGTAACGAATCCCAAGGACTGCAACTAGTGACGTTTTCTTGTGAAACGCCTAAAATGAATTCTTATTATGGAATCTGACTTCTCATACACTTTTTTTAAAATATATATAAATGAGAAGGCCAGAAACTTATTTTGGGAGAGAAAAATAAATAAATGGTGGACGTATTCTATCACACCTCCAGAATGTAGTCTGACAACACTAGGTTTTGCTGCCAAGTTGTTTTACAGCTGCAGTTTTCTTTGAAGTATTTCTGTGTTCTCTTACTAATCTCCTGTGGCAGAAAACAAATTTTCTTGAAAGAGTATTCAAGCCAAACACTGATTTTAAATTTTTTGTGTAATTTGTATTTGTAGTTTAACTGCTACAGAACTATTCTCTCTTATGCTTTAACATTTATATGTGGATGCATACAAACAATATCTCAAACTGTAGATAGCTGGTGGTACAGACCTATAGGAAGAAGCAGGGGTGTAGGAGTGACTGAACAGTAAGCTGAGACTTTAATGCTAAAAAGACACAAACCACTCAATAAATTAAGGCAGAGTTGCAAATATGAAATTATATCTTTTTGTTTCTTCCCCACCCCCTCAACTGTTTCAGATCTTCAGGAGATGCTGCGTGATCACTCATTTGTTGGCTGTGTCAGCCCTCAGTGGGCTCTGGCCCAACATCAGACAAAACTCTATCTTCTCAATACAACCAAACTCAGGTAAAGAAGCTGTTAGACCTGTTGGCAGTTGAAATAAGTACCAATTACCAAGCTAATGAGAAGAAGGAAGGAAATGACAGGAAAACCAACATCATTTTCTTGTTGCCTGTCTGAAAAGTCATGAGGCTAAAGATTAAGCAATCAGTTGAGAACAACAGAAACGAGTCTGGCATGCTTGGGAAAAGTCGCAGGGAATCAGTGTAATTAAAATGCCAGCTACTGTATTGTGTGCTCACAGAACGGGGGAAGGGAATGATGATGCCAGAAACCAATGAACAAATGTAACTGCAAACATCTAGACAGTGCATGTGCCTCTTTAACTGTTCAGTTAAAGTGAGATCTTTGTCAATAGGAATGGATAGGTGTGTCTGAGGTTTCCAAGATGACCCTTACTTTCCCCTCTTAATTATGGGAACTTGGAGATACGTAATCCTGCTCATGTAACTAATTTTTGTACTTCAATTTAGCCAAGAACTCTTCTACCAGATACTTATTTATGATTTTGCAAACTTTGGAGTCTTAAGGTTGTCTGTAAGTATAATTTTATATTATATTCTATATAAAAAGATTTTTAAAAAAATTATCTACAATAAGCCTGTCCTTTCAGACAAGTGTATAGTTTTACAGGTTGGTTTTTGTCCGCTACAAGAGTGACATTTTGTTTATTTTACAGTACGAATAGAATGTAGAAAACTGTTAGTAATTACTGTCAGTAATTTCACAGCTACTACTGTCTGACTGCTTGTTATAGTGTCACTTCTAGATATTCACCAAATTTTGCCGTCGCTTGTTACATTGGGACAAAGAATCAATTTGAATACACAGTCTATCAGAAATTGCTAGTGTTTATCCTGTAAATACCAAAGCATTTTGCAGGACTGTGGACTGCACAGAATTATATCCGAAAGAAATTCCTGCTTTTTAGACTGGTTCTGATAAGCAGAACCGTTTGCTCTGCAGGCCAGAAGCAGTATATTGCAATTAGTTTGTATGTAAAGGAAGAAGTTACAGATTTCCAGTAGCATTTCCAATGTTGATCATTAACATCAGTTTTGCCTTCTCCATTTCTAGGAGCCGGCTCCTTTATATGAGCTCTCAATGCTTGCTTTAGAGGATCCTGAAAGTGGCTGGACAGAAGAAGATGGCCCAAAAGAAGGGCTTGCTGAGTACATTGTGGAGTTTCTGAAAAAGAAGACTGAAATGTTGAAAGATTATTTTTCTCTTGAAATTGACGAGGTGACTGCTGCCCTTACTTCTGACAGTAACTGAATGGTGGACAGTGGTAGGTTTACGGTTGGACTTGATGATCTTAAAAGGTCTTTTCCAACCTAAATGATTGTGTAATTGTACATTTTGGTAACAGAATAACCATGGTAGTTTGTTGGCAGCACTTACTATCACTAAGAACTTGCTTCAGTAAGATTTAGGTGGCTTTCCCCTTGCCTTAAAAATGCTGAAGACTTTTATGCTGCTTTTAGAAGGGTGCTACACAAAGAAGTTTTTTATTTTTATTAATTAGCAAATAAAATAATTTGGTCACTGCTTCTGTAACTAGAAGGCAGCTCTTACCCAATGAGGTGTGCAGCTGAACTGGCTCTCTAGCCAGGCAGGGCTACAGCACCACCACTGCCCTCAGTGTGTCTCTTTTTTGGTGCAGCCTGATGCATCCCTCGCTCTACAAAACTGAACAGCTCCATCCAGGGTCACAGAACCCAGACACTGCACTGGGGTGTTCTCCCAGGAAGCAAGACCTGTGTAGTCAGTGGCCAGAGGGAGAGGAGGAGGCTGAATTCAGGTCTTCCTGAACTCAGTGGCTTAAATCCAGGCCTTGGAAAGTTAAACACCACCACTAACCCTCTTCCTGCAACATCTGCCTGGCATCAGGCTTTAAAAACGTGTAACTTCAGCCACCCCTAGGGCTCACTAAGCTTAGTAAGAATCAGTCTTACTGATTCAAAACCTCACAGTTTGGCTGCATTTACTGCAAGAAAGAACTTTGTTTTGTTTTGTTTTTTACTGAAGCAGCAGCATTGCTTTGCAGGAAGGAAACCTTATTGGGTTACCACTTCTGATAGACAACTACGTTCCGCCGCTGGAAGGACTGCCTATGTTTATCCTTCGCTTGGCCACAGAGGTACATTCTCTTACGGATTTTATTAATTGACAAATGACTCTGTTTAGGAAAGTGTCTGGTTTTGGCTGGGACAGAGTTAATTTCCTTCTCAGTAGCTAGAATAGTGCTGTGTTTTGGATTCAATATGGGATTTGGTATGAGAAGAGTGTTGATAACATACTGATGTTTTTAGTTGTTTCTAAGAAAACAAGGACTTTTCAATTTCCCATGCTGTGCTAGTGTGCAGGTGAACAAGAAGCTGGGAGGGAGCACAGCCAGAGCACTGATCCCAGTGGGCCAGTGGGATATTCCATATCATGCAACGTCATGCACATGGTATAGATGAGGGCTGAGCAGGAACCTCTCTCTCTTCTGGGGTTTTGGTTTCAGGGTTTCTCTCCTCTGGGATTGCTAGCCAGGGGCAGGCTGGGAATTCATCAGCAAGCGGTGAGCAGTTGCACTGGGCATCACTCATTTGTATATTCTATAATTATTGTTATAACTTTATTTTATTTCAATTATTAAATTGTTTTTATCTCAACCCACCAGCCTCTTTACCTTTCTGAATCTCTCCCCCATCCCCCAGGGGAAGCGGGGAGAGTGAGTGGCCGCATGGTGTTTAGCTGCCAGCTGGGTTAAAACCATGACAGAAAGAATGAAGCTAATCAAATTAATTCATCAGAACCTGCAAAGGAAAGGCTGGAATTGGTTAAAAGTAGTGTTAAATGCTCCAGCCACTTTTGCTATGGGTCCTGATTAGTTGTGCTTTGCCTCTTCATTCACAACTACTGATGACTGAGGACATATTTTGATTTGAAAGCCTGCACTTCTAACCTTTTGTTCATTCTATATCTTTATCTTATCAGCACAAAAATGGCCAAGACATTATTGTGACTTTTCCATATTAAGAGTCTCTATCAAGTCTGACTGCTACTCAGATTCTATTAAATGACTTCTCTTTCTTGTGACAGGTAAACTGGGATGAAGAGAAGGAGTGTTTTGAAAGCCTAAGTAAAGAATTAGCCATGTTCTACTCCCTGAGAAAGCAATATATAATAGATGACACCAACCTGACAAACTCTCAGGTACAAGACCATGTAACTAGTCACATGAACAGAAAACTAAACACCACACAGGAAACAACTTCTTTTTCAACTGTAGATTTCTAGTCCCAACTCTACTTTTAGTGAAGTGAAGGAAGTAGCAGTGGGGGAAGATTCTGAAAGACTGTGGCTTACAGTTTCTGAAGTATTACATGTAGTAGGAGAACCTTTTAACTTTGGGTGTTGCAGTGTACTTAATATTACACCAGTCCTGAGTTTAAGATGTATTTTTAACCTGCTGAGCTGTGAGAAATTTCTACAGAAGAATAAGGATGTAGATTAAAAAAATACTGTCTGCTTGTAAGTGTCTGCTCAGTCATTCAGTTGAGCTAGCCCATTCTGCAAGTGCCACCACTCATCCAGGCTTCCCAGAGCTTACAGTTAACTTGACTGTATAGAATGATCTTCCTCTCTAATACTGGTAGAATCTCACACTCCCTCTAGTCTCACAGAAGTTTCTTAAGGAGTGTTCTCCTTTTGTAAAAGAGAATTTCTATTTGTTTGTCCTTTTTCATCTGTTTCAGAATGAAGATTCTGACTCTGGTTCAACAACATGGAAATGGACTGTGGAGCATGTGCTTTACAAAGCTTTTAGGACTCATCTTCTACCTCCCAAGCACTTCACAGAAGATGGCAACATTTTGCAGCTTGCGAACCTGCCTGACCTGTATAAAGTTTTTGAGAGATGTTGAGCAAGTGGTTATTTGTACAGACTGGTTTTTAGATATGCAGCATTCATGTAAAGAGTGTTTTATTTAAAAGCTGGAATTGCAATTAGAGAAAGAAAGGATTTAATATCCTACTGACATGCTAGCAAATGGTCTATTTTCTTTACAGTGATCAAAGAATAAAAAGAGCTGTTTCTAAAATAAAATCTGCACTGAGTCTCACTACTAAGCAATATGCTAATAGGCTATAACTTCTAATGAAAAAAATTAATGAGGTTAAGTAATTGTGAAAGGAGAGAAAGCTTAACTTAACTGAAATGTGAGTTTTAGCAGATAGTTTATACATGTGAATGCTCTCAAAACCTGCAAAGTATTCTATCTCCAGACTATGCACTGTAAAAATAACTAATCACAACCCTGATGGTTTCTTCTGAACAGAGAGATAAAATGAACACAGAGTCAACAGCCCAGACAACGATCTGTGATTGCTGAACTACACTGTCTCCAATTTAATGAGTAGGCCCTGGGAGATCTACTACATCCAAGGGTCTTTCTCAACAGGGAAAGCATTTTAGAAGCAGCATAACTGAAGCCAATATAACTTCATCTTCAATGTGAAGGAAGACAGACTGCCTCATTTTTTAGTCATACACTTATTTACAGAACTGTTATTTGGAGCAAAAACACAGGTGATTATTTTACTGTTAAAGCTTCATAGCAACTAAAGTGAAATAAAACAGCTGTGACAGTGTTCTCAAAATACCTGCAGCTCTTGCAGACTTTATCACCTCCCTTTCTTCCTCTCTTTTCCCCTTCTACTGCCCCAATAATGGCCTCTATTCTGTGCTGTAGCCTCAACTCCAACAGGACAACTCTACAAGTGATCACATTCATGTCTCAAGCTGGCTTTCAGTAAATGATCTCCCAGCCCACTTGAAATGTCTCACACCCAAAGATGAAAAGAGAAAATAAATCCTGCATGCACACAGCCCTGAACACCATTGAACATCTGCAATTTTGGGGGCTCAGCAAGTTGATGGCTGGGAGCTGGACAGCTGCTGTGGCTCCACCCCCCTGCTGCTAGTTTATTGATTTGCTGAGGCTGAACAAGAGGAAGCCAATGTATGTTCTCCTGCTTTAGGTTTGTGCTTTTTTGTAGAAAAATCCAAGAGGAAGCCAATGTATGTTCTCCTGCTTTGAGGAGTGGCTTTAGGTTTGTGCTTTTTTGTAGAAAAATGCTGTAAACTGAAACAGCTGCTACTGCTTCAAATAAAAGCTGTGACTGGAAGAGACAGACCACAGCCCATCCTCTCTTCTACCCACTATGCTACTGTTCCACAACAATGGAAATATTACAAAGCAGTCTCATCCATATGCATGAGTAAACACATTAAGAATATGTTGGTACTTAATATTTGCTGTGCAGGTTGCTAATAAAACCTAATGGCTATATAGGACAACATTTACATTCATCTTTAGGTAGGAATTAGGTGTTACCTAAAACTTTTTTGATAAGCACCAGTTAACACTTAGATCTGAATCTGAAAATACGTATCTTATACTTACATTCCTAAATCGAATGATTTATTACCTTCCTTTCACTACTGCAGTAACACTAGTGCTTGCAAAAGCTCGCTTACTCCAGCTAAAAACATCCACCACCAGTACAGGAGTGGGAATTAAGTTATTTCAAAAAAGCTCCTTGCATCCTTTTGATATCACACATGCAACAAAGAACTGATGTTCCACTACCACTGCCTCCCTACAGGCAGCCAAACTGCACTGTAACACCTGTTGCACAAGATCTATGCAAACTGGAATCCTCATTACCCCACAAGAAATAAAGGTAGTGGTTGGTACCTGTGGATTTTGAGTTGATAAAGCAACAAAATGGCATAATGCATTACCCATGTTTTAACATTTTTATTTTAGAAAGTGAACATAACCGTTAAAAAAGAAAATGCATGGAGTTAAAAAAAAATGTAAACATAAAACTAATGACAAATCTGCAATGACGTAAAATAATTTTACTTAGTGAGTCCCAACAATCATTAAATATACTTCCCTCACAGAGAAGTTTTACTTCATTATATTACCAGTCTCTTGATTAGGTACACAAGACAACACTTTCCAGTAATTACCTAGTCATTAGAAGATCAACTTCAGGAATTGCTGAAGAATAAAATACATAATGGACAAATATTTTCATACCACCCGAGAGGCAACCTAATATACATATGTCAACAAGGTACATCTTTGTGAGGTATTACAGTACAGGGGAACCATTCCCTTTGCTTGCTCATGAACGAATTCTCCTGTCAGCAGCTCCACCAGCAAGTCAGCCACAGATTCTGTTGCCAGTTTCCAAACCCCAACAACTTCCCTCAGACATTTTCTTTCTGTAACAGATTACAGAGGTCAGGATAAATGAAGATTAGAGTAAAAAGAAAGAAATATATATATTGAAAACAGGAGGCTGAAAAGGTCATCCACTCTTCCGGCACTAGAAGATTTCATATCAGAAGCTTTGGCTTCTTAAGAACTTTTAGTACCTCCCCTAGCTTGAGTTTTGCCATGTGTGGTGAAGTAGAAGCATGGGGCAAGATAATTCCAAAAGTAAATGAAATTTCCAAAATCAAGGAAATCATCTCTCATTTTTAACCAAAGTACACTACAAAAATCTTAATAGGCAGCTGCTCCAGTGGAACCCATTTGTAGTACTGAACAGACTGAGGAAGGGAAACATCAAAGTAGTTTTGCCCACACAGTCTTTGAGATAAGTATATTTGTCCTAGACATAAACGAAAAGAAAATCTCTTCCTAGCACTCTTGCATTGCCTTTTCCAAAGACATATCTAAAAAAAGAGGAGCTTTTAGACATCTGGTCCACCATTGTCCTTTCCAGGACAGCCACCAAACAAATGGAGGTGTTCCATCCTGAGCCCACAGACTTTTACACCACACTCCAGACCAGCTCTCTCAGATCCCTGGGCCCAGGCTGACCAGAACTCAGAGGACCCCAACTACAGGCTCTCAGGAGTCTGCCAGGATTTCCTGCTTGAAGGTTGCTAAGACAGACAGACCGGGCTCAAAGATGAGGAATGCCTAAGAGGCAGCCCACCCTTCAAATTATCTGGGAAGGAACTAAGAAGAAAAAAAATATTTTTAGGAATATTCAGTTTTTATGCAAAGGAACTCACCTGCTTTTTCATAATTGCTATACAACTGGTTTTTCACTGTCTTGTTTTTCTTCAGAGTCTTCATCAGATCCTGAAAAGGAAGGCAAGAACACTATTACATCAGTTGAGAGAAGAAGAAAAACCAAATTAAAAAAAAAGAAAGCAGCAGACCACCACTGGTACTGGCTTATCAAAAGGCAATTCAAAGCAACTATTTCCCATAAAATTATTTACTTTTTATTTTACATTTTTTTATCTTTTCACTTGTTTCACATTTAATGGGGTTTTTTTTTAACAGTTATCAAACCCAAAACCCAGCACTGGGATCATTCTTGAAATACCTACCCTGTCAACTGATGGCAGTTAGCAAGGGCTTCAAGTTTTCACTACAACACACTCAGGACAATCAACTCCACATTTGCCCCCTGACAAGCAGATTTTCCCACTTGCTACATCCTGCCCTTTGGAAGAAACTTCAGAAGACACTTTCAGAACAGCCAGAAATAGGGCTTTACAAATGAATAACTTCTGTATCGAGTGTTCTGGCAAGAGATTGTCTGTCATGGTGTGAGCACAGTGGGATGGGGAGGAGAAAACACAACAAAGGGATCGTGGGTCGAGACGAGGGCACGGAGGGATCAGTCACCAACTATGGTCACTGGCAAAACAGACTCAACTTGGGAAAAAATAAATTGAATTTGTTACCAATCAGAGTAGGACAGTGAGATATAAAACCTCATCTTCAAACACTTGCCCTCTACCTCTTCCTTCTTCCTGGGCTCTGCTCCTGATTTCTCTACCTCCTCCCCACCAGTGACGTACAGGCATGGGGAATTGGAGTTGCAGTCAGTTCATCAGATGTTATTTCTGCCGCTCCTTCCTCCTCAGAGAGAGGCCTCCTCACACTCTCCCCTGCTCTGCTGTGGGCTCCCTCCCACGGGTCGCAGCTCTTCATGAACTGCTCCACCGTGGGTCCCTCCTGTGGGCTGCAGGAGTTCAGGAGCAGATTGCTCCAGCACAGGCTTCCCACAGAGTCAAGGACTCGTTCAGGTGCAGCTTCCAGCTCCAGCATGGGGTCCTCCACGGGCTGGAGGTGAATCTCTGCTCCGGCACACGTCCTCCCCCTGGGTCGCTTGTGCCAGCACAGGCTCCCCCAGGGAGTCACAGCTGCCTTCAAGTGAAGCCTCTTGCTCTGGCGTGGGGTCCTCCATGAGCTGCTGGTGGATCTCTGCTCCATCGTTAACCTCCATGGGCTGCAGGGGGACAGCCTGCTGTCTCACCTCAAGTTGCAGGGGAATCTCTGGTCTGGTGCACCTCATCCCCTCCTTCCTCAATGACCTTGGTGTCTGCATAGTTCCTTCTCCCACATCCCACTCCTTTCTCTGCCACAGGTTGTGTTGTTCTTGTTGCGCAACAGCTTTTTCCCTTCTTAAATATGTTATCACAGAGGTGCTTCCACCACCAAGGCTGGAGACAGGTCCACCTTGGAGTCAGGAAAGCTTCTAGCAGCTTCTCACAGGAGCCACCTCTGTAGCCTCTCCCCCACCATCAAAAACCCTGCCACATAAACCCAACACATTGTCTCACTCTAAGCCAAAAACCAAACAGCTCCCTGTACCTCTTCCTGCCCAGTTCTCTTCTCCATGTCCCCTGCCTGCTCTCAGCTCTCTGCTGAGACAAAGCCCTGGAAGGCCCCAAAAAGGAAGCTTAGCTGGTCACCAGGCTATGTGCCCAGGGACAGCTCCTGCTGGAGGCACTGATTTGCAGGATGATGGCTTGATGGATCAGTTGTTTCAGGGAGACCAAGAAGATACCAAGCAAGCAGGGTGAGCAGCACTGACCCACAGTTCTGGAGATCCAATCCAAGCTGCAGATGTCTCTGCCCACATCTGAGGAGGTGGTCAGATCTTGCTGCAGTCAGCCCTTGTTAGGAATGACTGAGGAAATTATCAGCCCACACATTTCACTGTACATGTCTTGGGCAGTTTAAATGAGAATCCCATTGGGGAGGAAAAAAAAAGGTGAGTAAAGAACTGTCTTTGGTAAAATGCCCGGGAGACTTGGGCTTTTGCCATCAATTTAAAGCTGAGCTATGGACCCACGTTCCCTCTCACAAAGAAGTAAAAAAAGAAAGACAAAGGGGTTAAGCAGGGGGTTTTTTTGTCCAAACTATTCTGAAGTCCTTTTCTTTCTTGGACTAGCATACTTGCTTTTCATTTTGAAGCTCAAATTGTACATAAACTGTAGAAATTTACTCTTTCCAGGATGATTTTCCGTTTGCTACCTCCAGAATGGTAACTTGGGAATCAAGTCTAATGTTGAAGATGAAGGGTCAACCCATAGAAAGAAGTGGATGGAAAAGGGTATGGCCCTGGACATGTGCATCTTCAAGGAAGACATAAAAAGGTAAATATGCTGCAAATTCCAACAAAGCCTGTTTTAAATGTCACCTTCTGACAGCAAAGACTTGTTTTTAGACATGTTGCCATGTCAGCAGAGGGGTTTATTCCCCTCTGTGTGATCATGGGGAATTGTTTATCTCTAAGTATTTTTCCAATTAATATGGAAGGTAAATTGACCAAAATTTGCTCTCTTGGAACAATCCCTAGTTTGTCTTATCTGAAAGAAATGCAGAATTTTTAAGAAACTATTTTTAATTGTGAGCTATTTTTACTGTACATCATGTAACAGTTTCAGAATACTTTGTAACTACCAGTGTCTGTGTGTTTTAGTTCAAATATATTAATCTGACTGTTTCCTTGGCTTCTTATACCTAATAAAGGGTGCTTAAACAAATGTATTTGGCAGTTAAGGCAGACTAGCAGAAGGCACATAAGCTGTTACTGAAACTCAGGTGTTGGATAAGCTGAAAGCAGTGTCATATACCTGCAGTCACCACGTGCATGCTGAGGCATGGCAGCTCACTGCACATGCAACACTGACCCAGCCAAACTGCCAAGGAAGACATGTCAGCTCCACTTACACTTCTTCTCACTCTGTATATTCTATTGCCAAAAAAATCCCAAGCTGAATCCAGTATAGTAATTCCAATCATTATTACTCAAGATAGACTCACAGCTTTAACTAAAATACATTTTCACTTTGAATCATTAGTTATACTCAACATTGTCTTAATGCTTTGTCATCTCTAGATGGAGCTTTAAGTCATTCATTGCACCAAGATGCTCAGCAACCACAGCCATTAAACTGAAAAATATCACCAGCATATATCATTGTATAATACAAGACAGGCAACCACATCTGTAGCAACCAGCAGATATTAATATTTTAAATAAATTGCACAATACAGGACAGCTTTACAGAAGAGATTTACATTGTAGGGTAAAAAGACTGATATAGGATTTGGGGGTTCACGCTCTGTCCTCAAATAACTCAAATCCATTCAATCCGTAAAAATATTACTCATTTCCTTGAAATGCCAGCAAACACGTTATTAAACCTTGTGGTATTTTCATTTCTTTTTTGGCTTACTCGGCTCATACCTCAACTAGAACAAAGCACACAACATGCAAAGTTAAGATGTAATTAACACTTGCCCTCAGTTTAATATACCCACACAGCTGGACTTTTCATACAGAGAGGGTTTTTCTTCTTGTTATGAGAAAGGAAAAGATTTTCTGGTTGAAATTTCAGTTTGCTTTACAGTAGTTTCAGGTTCACTGTCTATCCTAAAATACTGTAAAGCTCCGAGTTTAGGCTGGATTAAATAGTGCACTGCTGCATAAACACTACTGGGAGCAGATCAGAGATCACAGAATCACAGAATATCTCAAGTTGGAAGGAAGCCATAAGGATCATCGATGGCAGAAACAAACAACAACCATCTCCTTTCAGTTGCAGTACCATTTGCTTTCACACTTACCTTGTTTGTAATGCCTCTGGGACATGTCAGAAGCTCCACTAACTACATGTATTCTAATTAATCTGACAGGTAGTAACTAAACTGAATTACTGAATACAAAAAAATCTTTCATTTTAGGATTATAAAGTACATTTCTCATTTAAAAAGGAATTTTTTTTTTCCCTTCACTCTTCCCCCACCTTACCCTCTGAAGTGGGAGGAAATATGCAGGAGTTTAATGTCAATATGAAAAATCACTCACTATGCAAACATACCTACCTGCTACGGATTCAGGAGGAGAATAGAACTGCCCATCAGAAAGGACTCCTGGGTGAAGAAGAGCTGCTCGTTCAGTAGCATCCTGTGCTATCAAAAATCCTAAAACAAAAAAAAAACCCCAAAACCACAAATCCTTAATGCTATCACACAGCATCTTAAAGATCAAGTATTGATGAAGAATCTTAAAGATTAATGTATTATATTAGCACTATGAACAAGTTACTTCTACAAATGACTATTTCAGGGGAAAAAAAAAAAGGCAAACTGATAAATTAACATTTATGACTTCTGTGTAACTTCAGGCAGCTAAGGAGATGCACTCCAGCAAAACAGAGGTCCTGTACACAAGAATTCAGGAATCCTTCCTTCTGCTGTGTGCAGTTGCACGATTAGGATGCCATATATAAATTCATCAATATCCACTGGCTAATTAAAACTCTGAAATGTATTTTTAATGATCAGTGAGCTGACATGTGTAGCCAAACGAATTATTTTCTCACTTTGCCACTACCAGACTCCCCATCAATGGCTTGCTTTCACTTATCTCAACATACCTAGCTACTCCAACCTCCCAACTCCTTTCGGCTCAATTTCATCTGAAATCAGGAAAATTATTTAGAAATGATGTGGGGCTATTCTGGTGTGTTAAATACAGGACAAAGAACAAAAGGGGTTAGGAGACAAGGTAATTAATTTCATCTTTACTACCATCAACAGGTCTTCAATAATAACAGGGCAAAGATGGCATTGTAGGTCAACATAAGGCTATTGAACTTCCATCCTTTACTCTCTGCCACATGAAGATTGACAGGGAAAAAAAATAATTAAAAAATCATGTTTTATTGAATCAGAAGAGCTATCTGAGGTAGCCAGCAGTTATGGGGGAAAAAAAAAAAAGATCTCTTTCCAACTACTATTTCTACATATCAATTTACCTATTAACTAGTTCAAAATTGGACTTGATGATCTTAAGGAGCTTTTCCAACCTAAATGATTCTTTGGCTCTATTATTCTATGAAGTCTCCAAAGGAGACAGCTATTTTTACTTGTATTTCTCCTCTGTCCAAAAGAGGAAGGTCAGTCTCCATACTCAACAATGAGTCACAAGATACTGGGTGGAATTTAGATTTAAATCCTGCTCACAGAAGGAAACTTGTGGAGCTTGAAGTCTTCTACAGTGGAAAGACAGTTTTGCTCCCCCCCACCCTGTTTTTTTTTCTTTTTTTAAAGTTACAGACAAAACATCTCCAAATTATGAGCACTATTGTACTAGGCAGAAAATGGGTGTGGGGATTTTTGGTGGGGTTTTTTTATTTGTTATGGGGTTTTTTTGTTTGGTTGGTTGTTTTTTAAACAAAACAGTAAGGTGAAAAAAGTCAGTTTCTAATCCCACTAAAGACAGGAGAAAAAAATACCAGGTTAAAAAGTAAAAACTATTAAAATCTGCCTTTTTTATCTGCCTAGATTTAAAAGCAATTAAGGCACTACATAAGTACCACCACACAACACAATACAAACATGCCTATCATTTGTCTGACTTAATTGCTAAAAATCAGTATTTTCCAGTGAAACCCCATCTTTTTAGGAAATATACAGAATTCAAATACTTCTAAATAAAGACAATATATTTCAAGTAATTAAGAAAAAGAAAGTATCTTTGAATCCCATAGGGATTTACCAATAATATCTCCATTTTATGAATATGATCATCAAGTATTTACATATATAGAATCATAGAATGGTTTGGATTGGAAGGGACCTTAAAGATCATCCAGTTCCAACCCCCCTGCCATCAGCAGGGACACCTTCCACTAGATCAGGTTGCTCAAAGCCTCATCCAGCCTGGCCTTGAACACTTCCAGGGAGGAGCAGCCACAACTTCCTTGGGCAACCTGTTCCAGTGTCTGACCACCCTCACAGTGAAGAACTTCTTCCTAATATCTAATCTAAACCTCCCCTCTTTCAGCTTAAACCCATTTCCCCTTGTTTTGTCATTAGTTGCCCTTGTGAAAAGTCCCTCCCCAGCTTTCTTGTAGCCCCTTCAGATACTGGGAGGCCGCTATAAGATCTCCCTGGAGCCTTCTCTTTTCCAGGCTGAACAGCCCCAACTCTCTCAGCCTGCCCTCATAGGAGAGGTGCTCCAGCCCTTGGATCATCCTGGTGGCCTCCTCTGGACTTGTTCTAGCTGTTCCATGTTTCTCTTGTGATGGGGTCTCCAGAACTGGACACAGCACTCCAGGTGGGGCCTTACGAGAGCAGAGTAGAGGGGTAGAATCACTTCTCTCGACCTGCCTGGACACGCTTCTCTTGATGCAGCCCAGTATATGTCTTCTAGTATCTTGTGACTGTATACATCAAATACTTTGTCTATGAATATTCACTATAAAACATGCCAAAGTCTCTCAAATGGTTAGATTCCCCATCTATTGAGATAAAAGTGTAATGTAGTTGTATTTTCTCACCCTCTCAAAAAGTACCCTAAGTTTCCCTTTCTCTAGGCAAAGCCCTCTGTACTCATTCAACCAACTTCTTTCTTAGAGCGATGGAAAAGAGGAGAAAGGGATCAAAGTAGAAAGACTGTATTTCAGAGCACTAAAAAAAGGAGGCATCCATGCCTGTATAAAGTGTTCATTTTTACCTAGCAGGCAAACATGCCCTTCCAACAGAGTTTCAGACTGTGTTTCACAAATAACAAGTTCACTGTAGAATTACTCTCCTGTTGTGGAAACTAACAAAACGTCTGTAGCAGAAATTTACACTTTCCTTTCCTCACCACTCAAGCAATTTTCTCTTTCAACTAAATCAGTGAATTTCCTCCATTTAGTTTAATACATTGAGCATCAGACAACATGCTGCCTCATCTTGAACAGGCTGAAATTCATACTTGCTCTGGTGTCATTCTGTCTGTACATGAAGCAGACTCTCCAGAATATTTCTTTGCTTTCCCTTTTCCACCTCCAAAAAAATTAGTGACATTAAGTTAGTTATTAATCTACTCTTCCTAGAAGAGGAACCAGCAACTTACTCTTTGCATTACTCAAAAAAGAAAATTTTAGAAGCCCAAGTCAGTTGAATTTTCACGTCTTAAGCATACAGAATTACATATGTTCCTAAGTGCTTGACAAATTACTGATCTGGCCCTTGTAACTTTCAACTTTGCCTCCTTAAATTAATTAAAAACCCACTTCAATGAAGGCCTATGTTCCTTTCCAGAAAAAGAAAAATTATGCCATATGATTTAATTTTTTCCCACAGCTCTTCAAATTTTTGAGAAGCTGAAAGAAACATTGTTCTGCCAGATAACGTGGGATCAAATGTTGCCAACTGCAGTGAACGAAGGGGAATATCAAAAACTTACTGTTTTCTTCTTCAGCTTCTTGTGGTAACACTTTAAAGTCCAAGAACCAAGTTTCAATCCAGGCAAGGATGAAGGATATGATAGGCAGCACATAGCCAAAAGCACCCTGTGAGAACAGCTTGAAGGAAACAAAACCAGAGGACGTTACAGAAATTACCCTGAACAATCTTGCTTTCAGGAAAACAACAAAGTAAAACAAACATTTGATTAGAATATATACCTGTGAAATAATTACTTTTGCTAATAAAAAGGCACTGGTCACTGCTGTTGTAAACTGAAAGAGACAGGGTAAAAACAGTTAAGACTAATAATTGTATTTATTTTCTCATTTCTGCCATTACCTATCAGTTGCAACTTAAAATATTTACCAACAACAGCAAGATCATAGGTTAATAAAACATATAAAGTATGATACATTTAACTAAAGTGCTATTAAAATAGAGTTAACTTTTAATACAGACATCTCCAAATGCTGATTTCCACACAGTAGGTAGGCAATTTAGATACTACACAGATGCTGAGTTACACAAATTGTGATCTTACTGTTTAATGAAGATGCAGTATTTTATATCTATGTATTTGGGGAAAAAGCAAACAGCAATTGCTCCAAATGCTTTTCATCACCATCCAAGTCAAAAGATGCCTTTCAAATATCAAAGTATCTTTGCAGGTGTAAATTTGAATTAATATTTTCATTCATGTACTGATATTGTGAAAAATGAACCACTTGGAAGACCTGATACTCCCTGACATATTTAAAAAATGGCAGGCTGTATAGAAGTCTATAAACCCCCCCCCCCAAAAAGCAGTGGACAAGTACTGTTCACTTAAGCAAGGCTTCTAACTCTACTAGTGCATTTGGGTCCAGCAATTCTTTAAATAATAGCAGAACCTAACTAGGTTTTGGTAAGCACAGGTAGGATTTTAAGACTGATGGCTTCTGCAAAGCCTTGAGTGAAGCTTTATATATCTAATTGCTTGCTACCATGATGGATTCACTGTCACCACCTCACAAACAACTGCATCAAGTTGGAGGGTGTCATTGGAAGAAATAGGCAAAAGCTACACAACTAAGAGTAAGGGATTTTGAGAGGCATGCACTTAAAAATAAACACAATCAGAGCAGCAGTTACTATTATGTATGTGTGCCATGCTAATAACTCAATTTAAAACCAAAAAAATCATGGCATGTAATCTCAGGCTATTAAACAAACTGCATGCCTCTCACTTGGAGAAAGTTATACATGAACACATTCTACATGCACCTACCACAGTGTAAGGGAAAAAAAGTCTAAGAGTTACAATGCACTAAGCCATCGATATGCCTACTGTTTTACAATCTACAGTATTGACTGGTCATCAAGTTTTGATACTTTCTCATCCACACTGTGTTAAAGATATTTGCTCCAATCCACTGTGATTGCCTACAGTCCTCAAGAACATCCATCCTTTCTAAGAAGGGACGGATGCATATTCAACATTTTGTATTGGAGCATGAAGCAATACAAGTAGGTGGCACCTAAAACTCTTAAAAAGCTAAAAATGTGGGAGTTAATGGACAGCTGGATCTCTGGGACATTAATAACAATTCTTCTTTTTGAATACAGTTCACTATTTCAAATGCAAATATATTTCAAACACTAATTAGCAAGTCAGAGGTAACAAGCAGTTACAACTAGCCATCCACAGTAGATTTAAAAGAAATCTTCAATTTGTATTAACATGATACGTAACAAGGACCACATCCACTGTGCTAATAAATTCTTGTCTTTAGGCTGAAAATCTTCCAGAACAGAAGTTTTTAATCTGTTACTGTACAGCGAATTTTTATATATAGCATCGAGATGATTCTTAACATAGAAGCGTTAAGAGGCATCTAAAATTTTGTCTGTTTGATCCATTCTAGTTAAAACTCCATTATGCTTGGCTACTACTCACAGCTATTGCCCACCAATGGCGCAGTCTGCACATTGCATATGCAAGTATTAACACCTTAAATCGAAAGACTGCCAGTAGCTATAGAGAAAGGAAAAAAATATTTGTTGGTTAATTCAGAACACAGAAGAACCACAAGATTCTCAGCTCACTGAAAATACTAACTGCTTACAAAACAACTTAAAACAGGGCAATCTCAAGTTCTGTTCTTCAGAAACAAATTGGAATGTGTGCTTATAAAACAGAAACAGAACACAATTTGCCATTTGTAAAGCAAATGGCACCACTCACATGCCTACATAGGCTCAAATATGCAAGCATGTGCAGTTCCACAAATAAGTTAGAAACATAAGAAAGCTACACAAAGTATATTCATGATCATATTACCAGACTGGAATCTAAGCAGTTAAATCTAGATGTAGTTAATCCAGTGAATACCTTAGAGGTGTGCTCCTGCACAAGAATGTAATTAAAAAAATGTAAAGACTTCATAAATGCAACTGGAAAATGGGAACAAGTTTTTAAAAGAATTTTCTATCTACTAAATTTTTAGTAATTATTGAAATATCAGCGTTGCAACAATCAATTATTCTTTATGGAGATGGCTGTAGAAGCAAATTGTTCCAAATATTCTGCAGTAAAGAAAGGTAAGTTATGGTATTTCTAGGTCAGAAATGAAATAAATAGCAGATAGACGAGATTTCTGAATCAGGGACTCTAACCCTCAATTTCCCTGTTTATTCTTTGATATTAGATTGCCTCCAACTTGTTTTAAAAGATGTGTTCAGAATACAAAAAATGTGACACAAACACTTAAAAATTAAGAGAAATCAAGGACAGACATGGCCGGAAGTACAATTAATCCACTTAATCTTATGTAAATATGTATGTTCCAGTGATGTGTAGTAGAAACAGAAGAAATCCTGTATAAGTCCACAAATAATTTTGCAGAATTCAATGACCTAGTCCCTTCCCAGTGAATAAAAGTCTTACTATTTTGCATCACAGGTTTTTAACCCTTGGTTCAACAACAGGGCAAAATAATTTCCAGAGCATCAACATTTACAGGTAACAATTTTTGCTTTCTGCAGTAATGAGAACCTGGCAACAAAATCATGATGAGAGAGAAAGAGAGAAGTTTCTCTTTCTAGTTCCTAGAAGTTTGCTAGCTTCTGAAATTTTTATATCTGGTACCTCATTCCTTTTGACACAACAAAAGATTCAATGCAGAAGCAAGGACAAGTTTTTTATACCTGTTTCAAAAACAGATTCTGGATATAGTCATCAATATAAAATAACTGATACCAAACCAATTCACCTCTGCCAGGCAAACAAGATCTGGGAGAATTAATGATCTTGCAAAAATATTGGGCCCTTTGGAAGAACTGTAAAGAAACAGTTTTCACTTATAGACATCAGTAACTTGGTTCCTGCAGTGCCAAATGCATTGCAACTGCAGAGCTACAGCCTTGCTGAAAGACAAATTTCCTAATGCAGTAGAGCTTCTCCCACGTGCCTAAGGAGAATCATACTTCATGTCATCTGTTTTCAGTACAATATTAAAAAAAAAACCTGTTTGTTAAAACACAGAAATCTAAAAAAAACCCTGCCCTATGCAGGCCAACCTGGGAACAAGTCTTTTCTCACTGCAACTGACTTATTTCTGTGGGAGGACAAAAACATCAGTTTAAACAAAATTATTTTACAGGTGGAGAACTATTGGTCTTGACCTCCTAATGAACTATTTTTATGTTACATCAGTCTCACATTCTTCACTGAGTTTTTCATCTGCTTTTCCACTCCCTCCAAAGCAGAAGATGCAATTTAAGTGTGCATAAGTATCTCTATCCACAGGTTCCACAAGCTGACTGCCAAAGCAGGACTGGGAAACCCTTAGATGAGTGAAATTTGGCACAAGTCCTACCAATTTAAATTATCAAGAAAAGATCAACTCTTTCACATGACTCAAACTAGGGAACATCTGTGGAAGGAGGAACACGGGAAAATCATACTTTTGCTGCATTTTTTTATTTCTTGCTTTTTTTAATTAAAGAACACTTACAAATATATCAAAATACGAAGAAGAGTAGTCATAGTGTAGCACTTCTTTCTCTAAGGTAGTCTCAATGCCTCCTTTAACCTACAAAGAAACAAGAACACACACAGCTTTAGAACAGAAGTTACTGAAGCTAAAATACACACTAATCTGAAGAGTGAAATTCACTGTTCCCCACTGGTGCACAAAAAGATCATTAAAGTAAGTACAGAGGACATACATGCTAAGAATGTCAATTTTGAGATCAGTGTCCTTATTTGATTTTTATTATATACAATTTTCAAAGTGAAAACATTTAGGATTATCACCTGGCCTCTGCAAGCTACATTTCAGACTGCCCCACAATAAAAGCAAAAATCTGGTTGAGAGAAGATGAAATTATTAAATGCAAGATCTGTCAACACAAATTCTCAGAGCATTTTATGTCTCAAAACAGCTGATGAAAAAGCCACCCAGAAACTGGCTCCAGTTAGTCACATGTTAGCAAATAGGAAATGAAACAGTAACTGAATTCATGCTCCAGATCTTTTCCTTATCAGCACATGTACTAATTGTTTTAAGAAAAAAACAAAACAAAACAAAACCCCAAAATACTGTAAAAACCACGGAAGCTGCCTCTATTAGACCATTCTGCCACAAATAACTAATCCACAAGTTTAATTCTTTCATTTGCTTGGGGGGGATTCAAAATCACATCTTCAGTAGCCACTGTGTTCCTTTCCAGTGGGAGGATTTGTCACTTTCCTGTTCAAACTGGGTTAGTAAGAAACTCATCTGACCCAAAACATATTGGGTCAGAGAGTGACAGGAGTATGTATCTTAGTTGGGAGTGAAAAACCTGAGTGTCCATATCCTACGGTTTTTAATATTAAATTCAATAATTAAGCACTGCATGAATTAGTTATGTCAAGGACTGGAAAACAATGTCAACAGAAGCTGTTAATATTGAGTTTGACTACTGTCATCCTTTTAAAGAAAGGAGGTACCAAAGCATGCTGAAAACATATGCTCACCATCTCAAAGAAATGCAGTCTGGACATGTCCAAACATTTCCCAACTACGCTCCTGGACAGTGTTTTCCTGAGACTACTCACTCCAACCCCAAATTTCTTTTATTTCTTCTCTCCCTCCCTTCTATGGCTACCTGACAAATAACTCTCTAAATACAGCTTTTCCTTGGTTGCTCTCCTGAATCAGGTGTGATTAACTGTTTCCAGCATAAATAAGGAAGACCAGCTTCCCCCCTCACCAAGCTCTTCACTGTGTGACTGCATAAGCGTCGTGTTAACATAAGGATGAACAGAGAACCACGACACCCTTGATTTAGGATTTGCTCAAATTGCCATGGAGCTAATCCCTGAAGTCTTTAAAAATAAATCACACCTCAGCACACTGGATAAAGGCAAAAAAGGGAAAATAATAGTTACAGGAACTCTGACAGTGATTCCGAAGTCCCATTACTTATATATCAGTGACAGACAGCCCTAACACAGCGTTATCTGACTCCCCAATGAACAAAACTTCATTTAGAAAACAGAACAAACAACCTAACCACAAGTCAGATCCCAGATATTGAATGATGGCTTCTAATATTATGACTTCTGAAGACAAAACATGTTTTTTCATTCTTGCTGACATTTGGCAGTATAGGACTCTGATTACATGTTCTCCATAAAACAAAATTTTCACAAAGAAAACTGTTAGGATCTTGAGGTCCCTGAATGCTGCAGCTTTCAACATGAAAGACCATGAGTTGGCAGCATTTTCCATAGAGAGTCTTAAATATTCTGAGAGTGCTAATATGAAATTTGTGCTCTGAATCCCTGACAAGACAAACCCAGACTCTGCTCCTCTCAGTCGAACAAGCCATTGAGAAACTGGCCAAAAAAAATGCATCAGAACACTATGCTGCTTTTCTGAGGGAAGCTAACTTTATGCACCAGATACAGAAGTCTTCCCAACTAGAGAGACAACAGAGGTCTAGCCCCAAAATTACAGCATTCAGGCAAACCAAGTCTGCTTTCTCAAATTAAATCAGAAAGTACACTTTTTCACTATATCAAAGAACTACTTGAACGGTCAGCTCCTGACACTTCATAATGTCAGATCAATAACCAAGGTATTTATCTTGTCAAGGAATGCTGACAAAAAATGTTTACTCAAGATCTTTCTTGTCTAGAAAAGGGATTCCCTCCCATTTTTTGTGTGTGTCCTTTCTTAATTGCACACTTTAGGTTATAGCTTAAAACCCAGATCAAGAACTACAATGCTACTTATGAAAGAATAACAAATCAGTTATCCTATTGCTTTCTGGAAATTTCAGGAGAACTGCTTCATTTTCCAAATTACAAATGCTGGAGTTAAAAGGCGGCAACTGTGGGAGTTTATGTCGTTTAAATGCCCCCTGCCATACACAATGTATAGCTTACTAAAATTTGTCTAAAAGAAAATGCAACACAGCAAAAGAAAGCTTTTGGCCATTGGAAGTCTTTCCAGGGATTAACACCTCAGTGACATATCACTGACTGAGTTATTCAGAAGGCAAACTCTTGAATCCTGTTAAAATTCACGCTTCTTGCCAAATTCAAAGACATAAAGTAACACTTTTGTTTACTTGCTGCCTGAAAAGTTCACTGGATTTCCAATGGTTTCTTCAGCACGGTCCAGAGACTACAGCGACATCAAAAGGTTTAATGATAAG
This sequence comes from Antrostomus carolinensis, assembly GCF_000700745.2. Lineage (NCBI taxonomy): Eukaryota > Metazoa > Chordata > Aves > Caprimulgiformes > Caprimulgidae > Antrostomus > Antrostomus carolinensis. Next base: position 3,440 of record NW_010309978.1, on the reverse strand, counting down.
AAGATAATAAACCATGTATCCTAGTGATCAAAAGTAGATGCAGTTGAGTAGAAACTCTGTTCAAAAAAGCTTAGAAATAAGAAGCAGCTTTAATGTAAACAGATAAAAATAGTATATAATTCAGGATAGAAAAGAGCAACTTATTAACCACACCTAAAGTGAATAAATAAATTAATAAAGCCTAAGGGTACTGAAAAGACAACTCACATTTAATTCTATTATCCACAGCAAGGTTATGAATAAGAGATCAAAAGTAACAAACAAACAGAAAGTCCTTCTGACATCTGATATGCCTTTCTTCTCTCTGCCTTCATACGACTCAATCCTTGCCATCAGCTGCGCTGGGTTGATGGAGTGGACATCCCGCAAGGACGGACAAGATTCCACGCTGCTACTGTGGGCATTCTCTGCAGCACCTGGCACCCGGTTCATCCTGGGTTTGCTTACAGTGGTCTTCTTCCAGTTTCACCATCACTAGAAGATTGATCCATATAGGAAGAATTTCTAAACAAACAAACAAAACCAACAGACATTAGTCACCAAAATCCCAGAATTCCAGCAGGCAGTTTCACCTTACCATGTCAGTTCTCTCTTTGCTGAATGGACAACTAAGAGAATTTGGCAAATAGGCTCTAAAAATTGTTTCTAAAATATGATATATCTAGGCTTTCTTCATCTCTCAGAGGATTTATGAAACAAGACTATTAATGTTCAATTAGAATGGTGGGAACAAGGGAGCACTGTCTAAATTTAGAAAGCTCCATTCTCCACGTTGTTAGAGTGAGATCATTAAATGGGAACGAAATAAAGCATAATGCTGTGCATCTTTAAGGTTTTGATTCTGATTTAAACACTACCAATGGAAAAGCCAACTTAAAAGAAGTTCCACATATATTTCCTGATAAATGGCAGTGTTAGCTACCAGCACATCCAGAGCTGACACAAACAAAAGATTCAGTCTATTAAAAATCCCAAATACTGTAGTAATCATTCTGTAAAGCAAATACACAGCTATTTGCTCTGCCGAGAAATTCAGACAGGGTCTATCTGACCACTGTATGCAACCCAGCGGTCAAAGGTAACACAAGGTCAGTTTCAAGTTAAGTTTCTTATAAAACTGCAGCAGTTTGATGTACAATTCGCTACATCATTCCATGAGAACCTTTTTCCAATTAAAGCTTCTAGAAAGAGTTCACTAAGAAAGTCACAAAAGTTTCAAGGGAACACATAGAAAATTTAATTTTATCCAAAATACTCAGAAGATTGAGCTATCCTGCAATACAAATCACACCAGCCAAGTTCTGTACTGCTGGGGGAATAACTTTTTGAAACTGAAAACCAAAACTTTGTCTCTTCCTGTGTGGGCTGTCTTTCAAAAAAACGCAAAACAGAAAGCGAAATCCTTCCCACTTTTCTATTCCAACAGCATTTCAAAGTCTGCAAGAACATAGTCCGTCAAAGCACCACAGAAAAAGCAGACCAGGGATCTGGAACACTCAGCTGGGCAGATACCAGGATACAAGGACACAGGGGAAAAAGGAAAGGTGGGGCAGGGAGCTGCCAGTGCACACACATCCCAGCTGAGGAAGAGGCAGGCCAGCCAGGCACAGCCAGTGTCTAGGTCAAGTCACACATGCAGCCTTCAGGTAGTTCAACCTCCACTTTTTTGGGGCAATGTCATGAGAGCAGTAACAGACCCGCACTGAGACAGAAACTACCTTGGCAAACCAAGCCAGTCTCAATCACCATCTCACTCTGGGATCCAGCTGTGGGCCAAACCAAGCACAAGGCCATGCAGAAGCACAGGCAGGCTACTGCCATCCTGCTCCTCCCTGGCCATCAACCCCAGGATGCTCCTGCCCGTGGCTTTCCAAAGCCAACTCAAAGTATGTGTCTTCTGGTTCTCAGCCATAAGCCATGGGACCAGGAAAGCTGATGGGCCTTTTGCTGGGCCTAGTCTCCTTTCAAAGGGTGAAAGCAGAGCACACGCGACCAGAGAAACTAAGAAGTGGGAATATGAGATTAAGATAATCAGTTTCATCATAACCTGAACAAAACCGGTCAGAAATTGTTGTGCTGTGCTTGCACCTGCTTCAAGATCTTTCCAAGCAGATTGATAACTGAGCATCTTTGTTACTTCTCATTGTCACCCTCTTTTTTTACCCAACTTTGGGTGAGAGATGCCAGGATTTGTGCAATGACTTTTCCCAGTAAATACTCGTCTCAACTCTGTAAAACATGCTTCCTCCCTTCCACCGAGTCATGGAGAAATTAGTATTTATAAACACTGTTAGGCAAGTGGACACACTCTGAAATTAAAGCAAATTTGCATCAAGTATCTACCTTTAAAAAACCAAAAAAACCACAACACACATGAAAAAAAACACACACCCCAACCCACTTGTACAGTTTTAGTACTGAAAGGACCAGGAAGCTTTACGGTAGGAACAGGAACACAGACTTACTGCACATTAAGAATTCCAGTGAGCCTGCTTCTCTCCGACTATCTCATGTTGATACACATTTTCAGGCAGAAACTGTTTTGCAATTGCTTCTATGCCTGTTTCACACACCAGCCACTAAACCTTGTTCTACAAAGCACATCGATCTGTTAGTTTGATAATGTCTATGTTATATCTGAAACGCCTCTCTCCTCAAAACAAAGCGCATCATTTAACTATTCACGATGCAAAGACATATTTCAATACAGTACACGACAAAGTTGAGCAGAAACATGGTTATCTCAGAACATCCTCCAGTAAAGAGTAGTCCATACCTAAGGATTCATGTTGCTTCTTTGAGAAAAGAAGAACATTTTGAAAGGAGTAGTAAAAGTTCTGAAGAACTGCCATTTGTTCTGTCCTGTCCTCCCCTGAACAGAAGTAATATAAATTGCCATTAATGTCATTAGTACCATCAGACTCATGATTCCATAGAACAGAACAAATAGTTCATTTCCTTTGGAAGGGACCCACAACGATCATCTAACCCAACCGCCTGATTGGCAATTTCCTGTTTCCTCCTCTCTTTCTACAGCAGCTGCCTGAAGCACGGCTGTCCAAGGGCTTTAGAGGAGGAAGACAAATGCAGCCTGTGCTTGGGCAGGTGTCTCAAGTGCCACAATGAACTTTGGGCCACCTGAACCCCAGGGTGTGAGCAGAATCTCTGCACTCGAGAGCTGTGAACAGCACTTGCTTTGTACTGAAAATCCCCACACTGAAGGGCCCTGCTGAGTAACAGGAGTTCACAGGAAAACAGTTGGGATGAGATATAAACCCAAGATCTGGCCGTCAACGCCATACTTAAAAAAAGAAAAGGCAAGAAATTGTTAAAAAAAGAAAAAAGTCAAGTAACACCCACACTTAAAAAAAAATAATTCCATCTACCTTGGCTAAAAGACGCGAATTTTTTTTTTCTGATGTGGCAATCAGTGCCATTAT
>NW_010309977.1:110226-118040 GCF_000700745.2 Antrostomus carolinensis | reverse complement strand
CGCTGTCCCCTGCCCAGCACATCCATCCAACGTGGCAGTGGAACGTTAGCAAGGTCTCATACGTGATATTAAACAGATTCACTCCGGTGTAAATTCTGCCTAAGCCAAAGCTCCTCCCGCAAAGCTGTTCTGGTTGTGGGCCAGAACTGGGGTCTCCAGCATCATCCAGTGCTGCAAAACCACAAAGAAAAGGACATTTGAGAGGATTTCAATTACAGCCCACGGCTGGGCTCTCAGACACTCCAGCTAACGTTTGCCAATGGTGACTTCTCTCCCCACCCTGGTGCACCAGGTCCCATATCCCCATGGGGAGCACCCTGGCTCCTGCAGCCCCTGGCTGAGGCACCTCATGTCCATTCCCCAGGGTCTGTACTCAGGAATGTTCATCAGTCTCAGCTTTATCCCTAAACAAGATTTAATGACAAAATAATAAGTTTAATTGCTAGACTAAGGGCAAGGGTTCAGAGGTCTATCTGCTGTACAGACACAAAAGGGAACCATAAGACAAGATAATGCAATTCTGGATAATACCTGTCAATCCACATTTCCCTCCCTTCCTTTAGTGCCTCAGCTAGATTAGGACAGCAGCCCAACCTTCCCACCCAGCAGCCATGTCCCCGGAGAGTTTTCAGCTGCACACCCCAGTGCCACAGCTGCGTCCCTCCCCTGGGGGCTGCAGGACAGAAAGGGAAGGGAAAAAGCCCACATACTCCTGCCTGACCCCGGCCAGGCTGGGATTTCCCACTCCCTGTTCGCCCCACGGCTGCAGGGACTTGCCAGCCGGGGCTCAGGCACAGGGACATGACGATGTTGAGGGCATCTCAGTCATTTCCCCCTCCTCCTCCCCAAAGTGTTTGGATTTGCCTATTCTTTTGACGTGCGTTGGCTTTGTGATGAGCCACACCTTTCATAGCATTGTTTTCTGAAATCCCTGCCTGTACAAACACCTGATATCTGTCACAGTCCACACATCAGGAGTAACACAATAGAGACCAAACACAACAGCAGCCTGTGAAAGCCAAATTAAGAGTGTTTGGCTGAGGAGACTCTTTCCACGATGCCGTCGGCTCTGGGACCCTCCTTCCCAGGACCAGATCATGCCAGCATTCTTCAAGGTGCCAGTGGGGATTTTGCTCACTCCGTGGAAGTGCCTTAGTCAACATTCATCCAACAAGCATGTAACCCAGCAGCTTCAATGCATGTGTGCAGCTTTTCTATCAGGTTTTTATTAAAAGATGCACATGTTTTTGTACTGAATTAGCTTGCTTTCAGAGCACTGTTGCTTTAATGGCAGAGACAGGTTTTGCTGGAACGTCTACCTTTTATTTTTAACTTTTGCCACCAAACAAAAGGGCAATCTTTTACCCACCAAAGGGCCTTGACTTTCTCACGTGTCAGAAGCAAAAGCATGATGCTGACTTAATCATATATCAGTTTTATATCAGTTCATGAAAAGTGTCATGCAAGAGTGAGTTGTTCTGATCACACTGGATGTTGTGTGAGCATCTTGTAAATTAATCCCCACTACAAACTAGAGTCTACAAACTAATTAAAGCAGGAAGACCAAAGAGGGGAAATAAGACCTTGAGAGGTGTATGACTTCTTCAAAACCTGTTCAGTGGGTTAACACAGTTAGCAGAGAACAGTGCTTGGGCCACCCAGACTCCCATCACTACCAGTGCCATTGGTCCCCATCCCTCCTGGGACCAGGTATTTGTGGAGCAGATTTTGGGATGACACAAGGAGATCTTTTGTGCTTCAGCTATGGAGTCAAACAGCAAACAATCTCAAAGCACTTTTCTGCTGAGGTAAAATAGATGGCACTGCTGGGCTCTCTGTGGTATGAAGGGTGATATGAACCAAGCAGAGATGAGGTGCAGTCGCAAGAGGAATCACTTTCTGTTTTCCTTTCCCTCTATGTGCTGGTAAAGCTCTGCCAGGTGGCCCAGACTGGTAATTGTGAAGGGAATTAAAGAGGACACCTTCTAGACAGCTGTGGGCAGCAATGGTTCCACAGGTGACACAGGGTGGCTCTCCTGGACTCAGATTTACTCACCTCTTTACTCAGTCTTTTGAACAATTCAAACCAGAAAACCTGCTGCTTCTGTGCAGAGGTTGCTCCAGTGCACGTTTCTACACCCATGAGGTAAGAGGAAAACCCTTCAGATGGAATATTTCTCCTTGTTCCTTACATCCACCAGCACCAGCCAGGATAACATCAACAAAATGTCACAGAAAGTTTGGTTTAAGCCCTTAATATATGTCAGCTGTAGCTTGTAAAATTTGGATTGGCTTTTTAAGAAAAATAGCCCCAAGATAGGTTTTACTGTAATTGTATCTTCAACAGTTGGACGTTGGGACTTTTTTCCCTAGGAATGGCAAAGGGATAAGCGATCAGAAACAGCATCTGAGCAAAAGCAGGTCAGGAGGAGGCTGAGCCCGCTTAGTCTGAGCTCTCCCTGGAGCTGGGGGTGCAGGGGGGCAAGTTTTGAGAAGCGGGCTGGGAAGCAGTGTGGCTCCATCCTCCAGACTGACCTACCTGCCTCCAGCTGGAGCCTGCACGTCTGCTCAGCAGGACACAGGCCTCCTCTGTACCTGCTGCCACCTCACGAGCAGGGCTCCAGCAAGGCTCCACGCTCGCTCTGGGCTCTTGCAATTTGTTTAACATTCCACATGCAGCAGCTGTGGCAGGAGCACGTGTGTTGTGCCCCACTGATGAGGGCAACAGAGCAACTGGGGCTACATCAGGAAGAAACCAGGGTTGGAAACAAACCGAAACCCAAGTCTGGGTTTGCTCCGTGCTGTTGCTGCAGAGCCCTTGAATCATAATGGTTACTGTCGTGCTAGCTGGTTAATCAATAAACTAATTGAGCTGCATCAGTACGGTCTCTGGATCCCGTTTCTTGATGATTGATTTATTACACAGACAGCACTGGGAAAGTGCAGCTCCTGACAAGGGGCCGTGGTGGCACTTAGTGGAGCACCACTGAGATGGGCCTGGAGGGTGCCCAGCTCTGCAAAACACACTTGCTAAAAGAGGGCAGAGAGCAGAGAACCCAGCACACCTTCAAGCCGAGATGATCAAAGTCTCCAGTGAGAACAGAGGAAGGGTCAGGGCGGTGGGCTCACCTCGCAGCGTTGCCCCTGGATGAGTCTTTCCAGGCCATGTGCCCTGCAGCTGCAGCCATGTGCCTTCCAGCATCTTCTCTGAGTCTTACACAAGGCAGCATCTCCCAGCGCTGATCTTATCCTGTCGGCCTGATGCTGAGTTTCACTTTGTTGCATTATCTCTTCCCAACTAGAAAATCTGTACATCCTCTTAGCAAACATTTTTTTCCTGCCACTGAACAGGCCAGTTCTGAAATACTCAGCATCTTCTTTCTTTTTTTCTGAAGTATGAGACCTGTGTGTCAGTGACAGGGCACATACAGCTCTTTAAAGATCTGCAGGAGCCAGTCCTGCTGGGGTGATAAATAGGAGCAGGTACCCAAAAACAAGCTAGGGTGCTCTTGGTCCCAATCCAGACAGGATGCCGCTTTCCAGACAAGGTTGCTGTTCTATTTGGACAAAAGTAATTTACTATTTCATGATGTTAATCAAGTGCATGTTCATGGGAACTTATGGAACATTCTGGAGCGTGTAAGCCTGGAGTGCTGTGGCACACACTGACCTGGCCAGAGAGGAGGCAACTGGCCACCACCACCTCCTTTTTGGGGATGTACAGCACCTAGCACATTGAGCTGTAGGGCTTTGGTTTGGGGCTTCTGCGGGATATTGTGTGTCCTCTTCCATACATATGTACCTATAATGGGATTTTCTTTTTGTCCTTATTGGTCTTTTGCAGTGCTCTGAGATGTTCCTCAGTGACGGGTCCATGTCCTCAGCCCTTGCCCCCTTGCAGGGTCTGAGGAAGAGAGACCCTGTGTATTTTTATTCCACTTCTTCCACCCTAAGAAGTCCTCGGTGCTGTCCCCTCTCTTCCTCTTTGCCACATGTGTCTTTTGCCGTGCACCCTGTGGGCTGGTGGACTACAGCTATTTTGGAGCTGAGGATTGTCCACGTATAAACCTTGCGTGTGTGGCAGCTGCCTCCTCAACTGTTGTACCGCAGCAGCTCCATCACTGCGCACATCTGCTGGACTCATATTAATGTCACAATAGTGAGGTATGAGCTCAGGGAAAGGGCCCAGGCATTTGGGATTTTGTCCTGAAAAAACACATGTGTTGGTATTAGCCTGCAGAGGCACAACTTGTGAGTGTCGTGTGGGTCAGGATCGCTGGACCAGCAGCCTGTGACCATCCCAGAGGCAAACAGCCAAATGCTGGGGCTGGGCTACTCTGAGGTGAAAGGGAGTGGGGTGACTGCGGATAGCATCACTGGGACTCAACACAGGTCAGCTACAGGCAAGGAAAGTGCCCAGGGCTTCATGGAATCCTTCTGCACAGAAGCCCAAGTGCCACGCACTACCCTCGAGCCCTCAGATGTGGCTTCATAACCACACCAGCACCCAGGGACACCCCGGAACGTTGTTGCCTCTTGCAGCATTTTGCTGCTGAGTCCCGGGGCAGCGGGCAGCACCACTGTACAGATGTAAGAGGAGATCTTGTTTCTCTCAACCTGAAACCATTTCCTTTCCCCCACCGCCCTCCCTTCCCTCGCCCCCTAATTCGTCCCTGGAGTTTTAATATCTATTTCTCCAAGTGCCACGGGCCAAATTTACTGCTCGCATAACTCCACTGACTTCAATGGAGAAGAGCGTTTAGGGTGCTCCAAGGAGGTGTAAGTAGGAGTGATGTGATGGAATTGAGTAAAGGAAAATATAGTCTGACTGTCAAGAAGAGTTTCCTACCAGCAAAATCTATAGACTGTGGAAGTTTCCCCTGGGAATAAGCAGAAACCAAGTTGCTGAAGTCATTTTAAAACAGCACAAGAGAATAGGAAATCAGCCCAGCGACTGGCCAAAAGGAAAGGAGAGATGACATAACGCTACTTCTCCTTCTCTAATTTCTGTGGCTGCATTGCTTTGTCTGTGGAATTATTTTCACACAACTGGATTTTTCCTTGTTCTTTTCAGTGATGCGATGGCCCTTGCTGCTTCTGAAGAGGTTTCAATTCCTGCACTAAATTCTGTCCTGGATTACAGCAATACCCGCTGCAGCTCCCATTAGTCCTCCTGCTATTTCTACTACTTGCAAACCTCTTCTGGGGTCTTTTCAAGCTTCTTCCCTGACTTACCTGAGTCTTCAGCTCCAGTTCTGTACTTAAGTAGCTGCATAAAATGAGTCAGCCTAATTTGGGAATAATGGCAGGGCTCATCCAGGCCAACACAGAGGCATGCCAGGCTACGGAAGCTATCAGACATGCATCTGTAACTTGGTGACAAGCAGGAGAGAGAGCAGGGATGGAAATGTTCCTATCTTCAGGGATCCTTCAGGCAGATTCCTGGTAGATCATCTGCTGGAAAATCATAAAGGCAATTAGCACGTGGTGAAACACTGCTTTCCCTGGTGACTTTTGGATTTGATAACTACTCCCTGCCTGGTTTGGGCTGAGTATATCAAACCAGGTCTGCACATGCAGTGGGCATGTCCAGCTACCAGCTGGTAGATTTTGCATCTCTTGCCCACACAAATTCCTAACGTATTTCTGAATGGTTTACCATTTGCTCACAGTCTCAACATTAGCAACTTAAAGCTCATCTGCTAGCAACCTCCTACCTCGCACAGTTCCCAGATAATTACAGATTAGAACTGGCTAATTTTTATTTTTGTAAAGCTGTCAGAGATCTATGTTTGTTATTATTGTCTCCTAGGTTGCCAGTTGCATAAATACATATGTAAAACCCCCTTTGATCTCTAAGTATAATGACACAGATTTATCAAATGTTTGCCTTTTTCTGTCGCTTTGAAAAGGCTGATTTATGGAGTGCAGTCCCTACCTCCCTTCCTCTCTTGAAATATGAAGTGTTTGTGAGCAGCCAAGGTAATATTTAATATCCTGCCAAGAATCCTTTGCACTTCCTAACAAATGAACTACCTAAGCAAATGGTTCACATCTGTTTAGCCTCTTCTCTTTTTAACTAAACAAATTAGCATTAGAATACCTGGGAGGCACACAAAGTCCCTTTCTAGATGACAGAACACAGACAATTATTAGCAAGGGGAGTAACTGTACTGAAAGGAGCAGGCATGGACCTAGCAGATGTTTTCACATCTCCTGTAGTGTCCATGAATGACCCGCACCGCAGCGGACATGCTGCCATGGCCTTTTGAAGTGGGTAAGGAGTCCATTCACAGTCCCCTTCTGAATGAAATTAAAGGTAGTGGCCTCAGCTAGTCAAATGTTTCATTTAAACCACTTCCAGATAAGTTTTGCTGGCTTTTTTCCCCTCCATAAGTAGCTAAAATAAAGAGCATCACCCCACTCCTCCCCACACACTCCAGCTTGGAGGTAACAACCTGCTCAGGAGAGAACGGGCAGCTCTGGGTTTATTTCTGTTTTCAGCAGTGGCTTCTCATCCCAAGAGCACCAAACCACCCGGCCTCATTGCCCCTTCTCTCTGGGAAATAAGGTATAACGGGTTATTTGGGTTTTAGGAGAATCACAAGGCACAAATGAATATCTGCAAAGTAGATTTTGGATTATTACAGACTGGTACAGTCCTCACACAGGCAGTTACAAACTCACACCCCTCCAACCACGCGGGGCCTTTCAAGCACCCCAGTTCCCACTGGAGCCTCAAACACCTTTTAATCAGAGGTCCAGGAGCAGGTTTTGAGGCCGAGGCGGGATGGGATGGGGTGAGATGGGCTCTCTGCTGAGCGCTCATTTAATTGGATTCATCGCTGGAGGAGGGAGCCAAACGAAACAGACGTTTTATTAGGGCTAACACTTAGCTTTTGTTGTAAATGTTTGGAAAAAGAAAACACTCCAAAGCCTCACAGAGATACTGCTATTAATATATCATCCGAATAACAAGTGATTAAAACCAACAACAGCCACTACGAAATGTGGCTTTGTAGCACTGGACCGCATGGGACGCAGCAGGGAAAATCATTATGAACACACCAGCGGGGTGCAATTATAAATAAAAACAGCTCTGTGAAGGCTACAAAAGCAGCAAAAATCAGTCCGATCTGCGGTTTAGGAAGGGCTGAAGACATTATGGAAGGTGCTATTTATTACCAGAGACAGGGACACCTCTGGATTAAGGGGTGCAACTTCAGGATGAGTCAACAGAGGGAGTTCACTGCCATCGCGGCCAAGAGAGACACAGCCTGCACATCCCTGCCAGGGGCCCAGATCGCTGCCTGTCCCTCTGTCCATCCATCCAGCACGGCCTTCCTGTCAGCAAAGCATGTGAAGGGCTGGCAGTGCTGGAGGAGGCTCCTTGGTTCCTAGCTGCAGAGTCTGCCGGTGTCTTTGGCACAGGGCCTCTAAGGAGAGTCCCCAGCGATGCAGAGCCCTGCAGGTAGCCCACAGTTGTGCTTTCTCCAGCGTCATGGCTCCTCATCTCACCCACAGGCAGTTTGTGAACATCCTCATGGAGCCATCCCTGCAGAAAGCCCAGGGAGGTGGCTCCTGAGCGGGAGCGTGGGATGCAGCACAAATGCCATTGTAGATGCTGAGTGATTCCTGGGGACCAGACCTGCTGGGCAGCAGAGCAGCAGTGCAGAGCACAACCCCCTTCCAATTCCCAAGCAGAAGCATTTGCCATCGATTGGCAAGTCCTGGAGGCACTGCCTGGGCTGTCAAGGTCCCTGGGGCTCCCATGGGATGGGGACAGACCCGCAGCCCCACGCAGTGCTGTGAGG
>NW_010309977.1:107441-110065 GCF_000700745.2 Antrostomus carolinensis | reverse complement strand
CTGAAAGCCAAGTGCAAGCAGATGGTGGCCCTCAGCAGTACATTAGGGGCATCAGACAGGGGAGAGGAGACTGAAATAATATTCCTCCCTCTAGGTGACTTTGTGGCCCCGGGCATCCCACTTCGCCTCACCATGCCTCGATTTCCCTTCTGCACTGGCTGGAAGTGGTTCGGTGCTGGGATGGCCAAGGGGCAGCATTGGTCACCCAGCCCTCTGGCTGCTCTGCGGTGCGAGTATCAGTACAAACCTATGAGTTCAGCTGATAAACTCAGGCTGTTCCCTTCCCTGGCTTGGATGCCGTCCAACAGCTCCCCTGGAAGCACGGGGAAATGCCTTAATCACCTCGTTTGCATCTCTGTTTCAAGTTTAATTTGATACAGTGCCTCCTCTCCCTGGCCAAAAAGAAAAAAAAAAATCCCAAACATCTCGCAGCCTCTCTCAGCAGCACAAATCTTCATCTTTCTCGTTGCTCAGAAAACAAAAGATGAGTCCCTGTGCCAGCCACTTCTTTGTAAACGAACATCAACTGTTGGCATCGGGGCAGCCAGTCCCTGTGCATCAGGACAAGGGTCAGTGGAGGAGCCTGTCCTGCCTGGCTGGAAGCTCTGTCCTCCCTGGCACCATGGTCTGGTCTCCCCCCCTTCCCCAGCCACAGGGATGCCACTTTCCCTCTGCCCCCTCTGGCTTTTCGGATGAGGAAGATGGGCAAGGTGTCCCAGTTAGGGACAGTTTGGTCAGTTTGGAGATCAGAGCCCTTCTGTTTCCAATCGCTCGGGGCAATTCCCCACACTGTTTCTGTTTAAGGAAAAGCCAGTCCAGCTACAGCTGCAGTTTAGCTTGCAGAAAATACGAGCGATGGATTTTATAAGACACATTAAATTAAAAAAAATGTATCAAAGGGAAGCTGTAGCTACAATGGACAGTGTGGACAGAGCAGGGGACAGAAAGGACCTTCCCATGTGTTTTGGACAGCAAAACCAGGGGAAAAAAAAACCTCAGCCACCAAACTGTCCCAGCCTCTGGGGCCACACACACTTTTGAGACACGTGAAAACCTCCCTTTGGGTATCGCACTCTGCCCTGCTCAACGGGCAGGACTGAAGCACAGCTCCTAGGAAAATGGCAACACAGGTATGAATTTAGGGCAGCTCTTCCAGCTCCAGGGGAGAGAGCAAGGCATCCTTCTCTCCAGGCACCTCTTTTTAGTCCTTGTGTGCCCCTAAAGCACAAGGACAGTGGCAGCAGCTCCCGAGTATGGTCTGTGCCTACCACACTCAGAGCATCTCTTTGGAGGTTGACACCTCAGCAATACTCAAACAAGCATTCGGGAGCAGGAACCTTTCAGGGACTCAGGGAAACACACGGTGCCTTCCCAGATAAATGGATAAATGGATAAATGCACCAACCTGAACCTGTGTGAGCCCGCTGCCAAATCATCAGTTCTCGCTCCAAGGCCTAGAGGTGCCAGGACTGGTTAGAAGCGGTAGGAAAAACATCTCCACATTGTGGGAAAACAGCTCGTTTTGCCAACCTTGTTCTGTGAAACAGTTGAACTGTGCCTTTTTGAAACACTGGAAACTAAACTCCAGCCCGAGGCGCTGACCCAGGCTGGAAAATCTTCAGCACAAACAGTTAAAGTCTGGAAGCAGAAAAGCAGAGGTGCCGAAAAGTGTACAAGGCAGAGCTGACGAGAGATGTTCCTGCCAGCTCTTTTAAACACATGGACTTCTGATGCCGGTCTAAATGGCTTTGGGACACTGTGCACATGCTGTGCTCGACAGACTTCCTTTTCCTTGGGTCAGGGAGAATTTGGCTGCTCTGGGCCTGGTAACAACCTTTTGGAGGCGCGGGCATCCTTGCGACATGGCAATCCCGACCAGGGCAGGCTGTAACAGCCCAGTAACTGTCTCGCGTTCAAGAAATACTCCAGGCTCAGTTGACAGAAGGGTTGGGAAGGCAGCTCCAGAGCTTGTTAAACTGTACTGAAGCCCCAAAAGCCTGTAGTATTTTTATTTCAGAGGGGATTAAACCCATTGATGGCAACCACCCAGCAAGTCACAGTCTGAGGGACTCTCACAGAGGAGGGTCCTCACCAACAACATTTCTGACCTCGTAACTCAGTTGTCATCTTTGACTCCAAATTTGTTTGAAGGGGTTGATGGGACATTGGAACCCGACTCTGACTTGTCTTTGGCAGGGCCAAATGCTGGACACACATCTATGGGGCACAATCCCTGCCCTGCAGAGCTGACCTGCTCCATGACTGGGAGAAGAAACAGCAGCACCAAGAGGCAAACAACTGACCCAAGGCCACACCACCAGCGTGGGTGGCATCCTGCATCCCACCAGCCCTCACTGGTGCCGGCTCTTTGCCTGGTTAAGAAATACCATGACTAGAAACGCCATCAGGGCCAGCCTACAACGGAGCTTCTAGTATTACCACCTCCAGCAGAGCTGCTTGGTAGGAAAACAGTGCTGATATTTCTGTTTTGAAAGCAAAGTGTTCTGTAGACAGCCTGTATCTCCAAGGAAGGGGGAATATCTAATCACCTCTGGAGAGCAACCAGAACAACATGCTTTCTATCTGTAATGATAATGATTTCTAACAGTATCACCCTGTTCCCA